>NW_027554097.1:0-116921 GCF_045843805.1 Urocitellus parryii | reverse complement strand
GAGCATGTATTACTAAAAACATCCTTGTCCAGATGCCTGATGCTCTCAAATGTCAATCCTATCGGTGACTACACAGTTGCTTCGTCCTAAGATTACATATTCAAACTCAACCCTGTTGAAAATATCTAATCCTATCACTCACTTTATACTTTGACTGATTTCCAATGTCTCTATTGATATCTGCTTTCCTATATAATTTCCCATATTCATTATTGTGACTGACTCTTCACATGTGCTGACATTTACATCTACTCTCTAACTGACACCCTACTGCTAAAGAACTTTTGGTCCAAATGTTATACTCACTCTTCTTCCTAAACCTACTGACTCTCTTCCTAATCCTACCTACTATCCCTTTTTGACTGGATGTTCTCTTCCACATTCAATCATCCAAGGTACAAGGTCTTATGCCATTGTATATCAATTTATCTGAGACAGCTGTGCAGAATGTAATTCCAAGCTAAGTATCCCAGTCAAGGGCCCAATGCCCTTCTGGGCTTCAAAGCTTACTTAGATTTCTGTTTTCATACATATACTTCACCTATATATTATTATAAATATCGCAGGTTCCCAATACCATTCTTCATCCAGTAGAATGATTCCTAACCCAAATCCAACATGTTCTTACCCCTAACCATACACTGTTCCCTCAATCCAACTTTACAGAAGAGCAGGGACAGAGTTGGTCTTACAATAGAGGAATGTAGGGGATCTTCCACGTGCTGAGAACTCAAAGGTCCATGCAGAAATGATGCCTGGAGAAGATGTAGGCAGCTCTGAAGGACATGAGAGAGCAAAAGTCATCTTCCATGGCAAACAACCTGGTCAGGATGAAGGGTTGTGTCTGAATGAGCCGCACTCTTCTTAATGTAGACAAGATGGACCAAACCAGGCCTGTGTGGAAAGCTGTTCCTGGGTGCCTATGGAGGATATACCATTCTAACTTGTGAAAGTGTCACAGGAAGCAGGGGCAGCCTCCATCTCATAGGACCCTTGGAAGCAACTGTTAGGACAACTTTGGTTGCTAAGGCAGTGACCTCATTCAGTTCCTGAAGGAAGTGACCTCACCTCACTTCTTTTGTGATGGAACTCTCTGAACTTGGCAACAAGGAAGCCAGGCACCCAGAGCCAGTTTCAGTCCCAGTCCCAGTGGGCTCACTTGTTTGCATTTACCAAGGACAGAGTCAGTCTTTCTTGGTACCTACTGATGTGAGGATGACCAAATGCCAGGAAAACTCTGAAGAGGGCACTTTTCCGAGAAAGCAGGTAGTGAGTGGCTCACGGGTGGCTCCTGACAACTTCATTGAGTAGGCCAAGGAGGCCAGATCTGAGAGAGGACGGGCCATTTAGGGGAACATTGTATGGCCCACCAGTCAGAAGACACTCCGGATAGTCACAGACCTACTTGGGGGAAGGAGGTGCCTTAGTGGGTGTGGGTGTGAGTTTACGTTTTGTCTCATGTTCTGAGAATAGGTAGGAAAGGCAGTTTGTTTGGTTTTGGAGTGGACTGTTTCTAGTAAGTCGTTGGACAAGGCGAGTGTTTCTATGTCTGTGTATCCCACTGTATCCCTGGTTGTAGACATTGGAAAAGAGAATGAATCAATGGATGCATCCTGTCTAGTAGAAAACTTTCCAGCATTCATCCTTTCCAATTTATGAATGGACTGGGGCTTGCCTTATCTATGGGCAACACCTACTATCTTGCTAAGTTCCTGTTTTCTTCCTGAATTCTGGCCACTCTCCCAGAATAGGCTCATGGTTTTGTGTCCAAGATATGTACCACCTCCCAGCTCTATGACATGGCCATGCACTGGATAACTGAAGGGAATGGCAAGCATCTCAGAAAACTCAGATATCAGTGTGACCAGTAAAGTGTCAGTGGAGAAACCCTGCTTTGGGCCTTTTGCTTACCTATTGTTCTGTTGCCCTGAGTGTCAGGAAGGTCTTTGCCTCAGGCCACCCCTTTGTGAAGCCTGAAGTAAACAGTTTTCAAATGGAAATGAAGGGGCATCACCTGTGGCTTTTGGCTTAATTCCTGTGCAAAGGGATGTGTGTGAATCAGCCTCTTGGCCCTGTGTGAGGCTGTGGCTTAGAGTCTCAGCACCTGATGGATTAAAGAAAGATCCCATGTGTGCATCCAAAGCCAAAATGGCAAAAAGAGCAGTCATTGTGGATGAAGTCTCTCGCTTTCCTCTGGAAAGTTCCTGACCTCCATCAAGTGAGAATAGGGATCCTTTGGGTCAAATGAGTTCTTCAAAGCCCTGCAGAGGCTAGCCCATAGGTTCTTGGGTTTTTCTCATGTCTCCAATTCACACAAAGAATCTATACCCGAAAGTCAGTAGGCCTCAAATTGGAGGAGCAGAGCAGTATTAATGGCAGGCCTATTTGATCAATCCTGGGTCACAGGAAGAGTGTCCAGGCCACCCAGACATTAGGCAAATGAGGGGCAAGGGAGCTTATTCTAGACGCTGTCTTGGGCTGCCCCCTCATGGAAACCTCCAGCAAGAGGTTATGATGAGTGCCTATATGGAAGAAGATGAGGGCCATGTGGCAGTGTTTTGGTTTGAATTGTGGTCATTTCTGTGGCGGTTGGAAGGGATGACTTGGTCCACCTGGTCTTGAACTCTGGCGTGATTCCCCTCAGAGACTGAGTTCTGGAACTGAACTCAGAGAAGAATTGCCATGAATTGTGTTGGGATTTTAGGAGGCCACGCATGAGAGTTGCCCTTGGAAACTGAGATCTAGGCCCAGGGTGGCTTTCCACAGAGCACTGGGAATCTCAGCCAGGATATCACATGATTTTATTCTTAAAGACCTGGCAGCCATAATTGAGAGTCAAAACACACATGGACCTCACATTGTAGACCTCAATGGGCCTGGCTTGATGTGACCTTTTGGCCACTCTTGGGAAGCCTTGCCTCTGAGTGTTTCTCCAGAGCTTTCATTGAAATGAGCTTCCTCACCATTTAGTGGTTCCTGAATGAATAGAAACCCACAGTGCCTCCAAGTTCATCCTTGAAAAATGGCTTGATAAATACCATGAAATTTTTGAAATTCCATGACCAGGTGGCACTGGAGAACCTTTGGATGTCCTGTTGCTGATCATGAGTGTACCAGACAGTGCCTTGATTGACTGGGTTTCATGAAAATGGTGTAGAACAGAGATGCCAGTAAGTTGGAGCCTGCGGATTAGTGGGCCTAGAGCAGTGGTGTGCAGGTGTGTGATAAAACATCTGTGGTGGGGCCATGTGGATCTGCCATTGGCTTCCACATGGCTTGTGACTGACACGGTGAAGCCAGCAGACCCTTATATGTAAAGGCATCTTGTTATATGGAGAGGTTTCCGGGCAATGTTCAGAAACAGGTTGCTATGGTCAAGGGGGCAAGCTCTGTGGGATAGAAGCCTGGTTGGTGCATTGTCCTCGGACCCTGAGTCAGCACACGTGACAGTACTCCCTCCAGAACTGTGTCCCAGTTGAACTCCTTGTATTTCATGAAGCAAATAGGAAACTCCAGTGAAGCAGCAAGAAACACCAGGAAAAGTGGAGGATGACCAAATGGCCTCACAGTCCACACGGGGAAACACTTAGACCCCAGTGGCCACAGTTGACCTACAAAGAGAGAATTCAGCACTGCTGCCTCATGTTCACTGGAAAATCAGAAACCATGTCCTCCAGGCTACATAGATGCAGACCAAGCTTTGATGGTCTCACTACAAAGGAAGATAAAGCTCCTGACAACAACATATATTTCAAGGGTCCAACCTCAGAGGCAGTTTCCCAAGAAGTCTTTAGGCCAGCAGAGCTCCATGTTTGTGGAGTGTTTACCCTGTCCCTTACTTATGGAAACTCCTCTACCACCTCCAAGGTTGTGAACTCCTGAGCATTTTCCATTGTATATATGTATTCACAGATTTTCTAACTCTTTTCTCAAATTGTGTCTTACTCGGGGCAAAGGTAATGTCAAGGCATTGTTCTTGATGAGAGTGGGAAGATTTTTGTGTAGCACAGAATTGCATACACATTGGATTCATTTTCCTCTTTTCCATTCAAAATACTGAATCCCTGACACTAACCCATACCCTCCTGGACTCTGATTACCAATCCTGATATGATGGAGGAAAATAACCCAAACAGAATAGCAATACATGCAGTTCAGAGGAGGCATGGTGTCTAATTGGACTTTCCTTTGGCATTATAAAGGCTAGGTGTTATAAATCTAGTCCAATTTAAGAGAAGTAGTTCTCCATTTGTTTGTAAAGTTAACCAATATGTGAATTCCTGTCTCCCTTTCTCTGTAGACTGTTCAGCACATGTATATTTACGTGCACATATAGAATCCTACCTGGTATCCCATGTACATTCTTGTGAGGTGGCTGACATGGCAGATACAAATTGTGAGAAGAGATCACTCCTCCTAAATGCTGTTGGAACTGAAAATTCAACCTATGGGTGAGCTTTCTACTTGAACAACATGATACATAAATCCATGTTCAGTAAATTAAATATTTTTGGATCTGTGGATGATGTATATTTCATGATGAATTTTGATTGGCGTATATATTTCTACTTTTTAAAGTCTCTGTGTGTTTTTATGTTTGAATGTATATATATATATATATATATATATATATATATATATATATATATTACATATACACACACACACACACACACACACACACTCTCTCCAGATTTTTCAAAGTATGAAATATATGTGTCTTATTATACACTCCCTAAATTCATTCATGTTCATGTATGTGGATTTATAATCATCTTTTCAAAAGATTATTCTCAGAAATATTCATCCACCTGAAATACACATTTGTTTCCTAGTGAATGGTGCTTAGAAATCCTAATATTTCTACTGTAACTGACCGAGTTTCGCATCAATGCAAGTAGATTCCTATGATACATG
Source organism: Urocitellus parryii (assembly GCF_045843805.1). NCBI lineage: Eukaryota > Metazoa > Chordata > Mammalia > Rodentia > Sciuridae > Urocitellus > Urocitellus parryii. The sequence continues at coordinate 112,004 of NW_027554097.1, read as the reverse complement.
ATGTGTATTTTGACGTTTCTTTTTTTTCGACACTGGTACATCACTATTTCTTCAGTTGATGCACATCATAAGATATATATTTCATCCACAATTTTCACAAATTTCCAGGCATTTGGTTCACTTTCAATCACTTCCTGCTTCAGAACACATGTACTCCTGTATATTTCTGGACTGGTCTTTTCATGAGACTTCTTTCCAAACACATTATTTTTGATTTCCATAATCACTTTTCAAGCAAATCTCACACAGCCTTCATGGTAAACCATAACCCTAATATAATCATTAGATATATAACTGGTTGGAATGAATGATTGTGTATCAATATTAGATTTCCTATATATTTTCAGGTATCAGTTCAATCCATTATGTAAATCGGAACCAGTTCTATTATTTATTCACAGTATGGTCTATTCATGCATTATCTCTATATTCATAGACACAGGGTACACCTATTGGTGCCCCCAAATACTAATCAATACGTCTTCAAGATATTGCTCCCAGAAATGGTGGAAGAAATACTCATGTCACCTGATCTACATATACATTTTATCACAGTGATATTCTGGACACATAATGCAAAGTTCACACTTATGATTGTTCCAAAGTCTAAATGGAAAGTGAGCATGTATTACTAAAAACATCCTTGTCCAGATGCCTGATGCTCTCAAATGTCAATCCTATCGGTGACTACACAGTTGCTTCGTCCTAAGATTACATATTCAAACTCAACCCTGTTGAAAATATCTAATCCTATCACTCACTTTATACTTTGACTGATTTCCCAATGTCTCTATTGATATCTGCTTTCCTATATAATTTCCCATATTCATTATTGTGACTGACTCTTCACATGTGCTGACATTTACATCTACTCTCTAACTGACACCCTACTGCTAAAGAACTTTTGGTCCAAATGTTATACTCACTCTTCTTCCTAAACCTACTGACTCTCTTCCTAATCCTACCTACTATCCCTTTTTGACTGGATGTTCTCTTCCACATTCAATCATCCAAGGTACAAGGTCTTATGCCATTGTATATCAATTTATCTGAGACAGCTGTGCAGAATGTAATTCCAAGCTAAGTATCCCAGTCAAGGGCCCAATGCCCTTCTGGGCTTCAAAGCTTACTTAGATTTCTGTTTTCATACATATACTTCACCTATATATTATTATAAATATCGCAGGTTCCCAATACCATTCTTCATCCAGTAGAATGATTCCTAACCCAAATCCAACATGTTCTTACCCCTAACCATACACTGTTCCCTCAATCCAACTTTACAGAAGAGCAGGGACAGAGTTGGTCTTACAATAGAGGAATGTAGGGGATCTTCCACGTGCTGAGAACTCAAAGGTCCATGCAGAAATGATGCCTGGAGAAGATGTAGGCAGCTCTGAAGGACATGAGAGAGCAAAAGTCATCTTCCATGGCAAACAACCTGGTCAGGATGAAGGGTTGTGTCTGAATGAGCCGCACTCTTCTTAATGTAGACAAGATGGACCAAACCAGGCCTGTGTGGAAAGCTGTTCCTGGGTGCCTATGGAGGATATACCATTCTAACTTGTGAAAGTGTCACAGGAAGCAGGGGCAGCCTCCATCTCATAGGACCCTTGGAAGCAACTGTTAGGACAACTTGGTTGCTAAGGCAGTGACCTCATTCAGTTCCTGAAGGAAGTGACCTCACCTCACTTCTTTTGTGATGGAACTCTCTGAACTTGGCAACAAGGAAGCCAGGCACCCAGAGCCAGTTTCAGTCCCAGTCCCAGTGGGCTCACTTGTTTGCATTTACCAAGGACAGAGTCAGTCTTTCTTGGTACCTACTGATGTGAGGATGACCAAATGCCAGGAAAACTCTGAAGAGGGCACTTTTCCGAGAAAGCAGGTAGTGAGTGGCTCACGGGTGGCTCCTGACAACTTCATTGAGTAGGCCAAGGAGGCCAGATCTGAGAGAGGACGGGCCATTTAGGGGAACATTGTATGGCCCACCAGTCAGAGACACTCCGGATAGTCACAGACCTACTTGGGGGAAGGAGGTGCCTTAGTGGGTGTGGGTGTGAGTTTACGGTTTTGTCTCATGTTCTGAGAATAGGTAGGAAAGGCAGTTTGTTTGGTTTGGAGTGGACTGTTTCTAGTAAGTCGTTGGACAAGGCGAGTGTTTCTATGTCTGTGTATCCCACTGTATCCCTGGTTGTAGACATTGGAAAAGAGAATGAATCAATGGATGCATCCTGTCTAGTAGAAAACTTTCCAGCATTCATCCTTTCCAATTTATGAATGGACTGGGGCTTGCCTTATCTATGGGCAACACCTACTATCTTGCTAAGTTCCTGTTTTCTTCCTGAATTCTGGCCACTCTCCAGAATAGGCTCATGGTTTTGTGTCCAAGATATGTACCACCTCCCAGCTCTATGACATGGCCATGCACTGGATAACTGAAGGGAATGGCAAGCATCTCAGAAAACTCAGATATCAGTGTGACCAGTAAAGTGTCAGTGGAGAAACCCTGCTTTGGGCCTTTTGCTTACCTATTGTTCTGTTGCCCTGAGTGTCAGGAAGGTCTTTGCCTCAGGCCACCCCTTTGTGAAGCCTGAAGTAAACAGTTTTCAAATGGAAATGAAGGGGCATCACCTGTGGCTTTTGGCTTAATTCCTGTGCAAAGGGATGTGTGTGAATCAGCCTCTTGGCCCTGTGTGAGGCTGTGGCTTAGAGTCTCAGCACCTGATGGATTAAAGAAAGATCCCATGTGTGCATCCAAAGCCAAAATGGCAAAAAGAGCAGTCATTGTGGATGAAGTCTCTCGCTTTCCTCTGGAAAGTTCCTGACCTCCATCAAGTGAGAATAGGGATCCTTTGGGTCAAATGAGTTCTTCAAAGCCCTGCAGAGGCTAGCCCATAGGTTCTTGGGTTTTCTCATGTCTCCAATTCACACAAAGAATCTATACCCGAAAGTCAGTAGGCCTCAAATTGGAGGAGCAGAGCAGTATTAATGGCAGGCCTATTTGATCAATCCTGGGTCACAGGAAGAGTGTCCAGGCCACCCAGACATTAGGCAAATGAGGGGCAAGGGAGCTTATTCTAGACGCTGTCTTGGGCTGCCCCCTCATGGAAACCTCCAGCAAGAGGTTATGATGAGTGCCTATATGGAAGAAGATGAGGGCCATGTGGCAGTGTTTTGGTTTGAATTGTGGTCATTTCTGTGGCGGTTGGAAGGGATGACTTGGTCCACCTGGTCTTGAACTCTGGCGTGATTCCCCTCAGAGACTGAGTTCTGGAACTGAACTCAGAGAAGAATTGCCATGAATTGTGTTGGGATTTTAGGAGGCCACGCATGAGAGTTGCCCTTGGAAACTGAGATCTAGGCCCAGGGTGGCTTTCCACAGAGCACTGGGAATCTCAGCCAGGATATCACATGATTTTATTCTTAAAGACCTGGCAGCCATAATTGAGAGTCAAAACACACATGGACCTCACATTGTAGACCTCAATGGGCCTGGCTTGATGTGACCTTTTGGCCACTCTTGGGAAGCCTTGCCTCTGAGTGTTTCTCCAGAGCTTTCATTGAAATGAGCTTCCTCACCATTTAGTGGTTCCTGAATGAATAGAAACCCACAGTGCCTCCAAGTTCATCCTTGAAAAATGGCTTGATAAATACCATGAAATTTTTGAAATTCCCATGACCAGGTGGCACTGGAGAACCTTTGGATGTCCTGTTGCTGATCATGAGTGTACCAGACAGTGCCTTGATTGACTGGGTTTCATGAAAATGGTGTAGAACAGAGATGCCAGTAAGTTGGAGCCTGCGGATTAGTGGGCCTAGAGCAGTGGTGTGCAGGTGTGTGATAAAACATCTGTGGTGGGGCCATGTGGATCTGCCATTGGCTTCCACATGGCTTGTGACTGACACGGTGAAGCCAGCAGACCCTTATATGTAAAGGCATCTTGTTATATGGAGAGGTTCAGAAACAGGTTGCTATGGTCAAGGGGGCAAGCTCTGTGGGATAGAAGCCTGGTTGGTGCATTGTCCTCGGACCCTGAGTCAGCACACGTGACAGTACTCCCTCCAGAACTGTGTCCCAGTTGAACTCCTTGTATTTCATGAAGCAAATAGGAAACTCCCAGTGAAGCAGCAAGAAACACCAGGAAAAGTGGAGGATGACCAAATGGCCTCACAGTCCACACGGGGAAACACTTAGACCCCAGTGGCCACAGTTGACCTACAAAGAGAGAATTCAGCACTGCTGCCTCATGTTCACTGGAAAATCAGAAACCATGTCCTCCAGGCTACATAGATGCAGACCAAGCTTTGATGGTCTCACTACAAAGGAAGATAAAGCTCCTGACAACAACATATATTTCAAGGGTCCAACCTCAGAGGCAGTTTCCCAAGAAGTCTTTAGGCCAGCAGAGCTCCATGTTTGTGGAGTGTTTACCCTGTCCCTTACTTATGGAAACTCCTCTACCACCTCCAAGGTTGTGAACTCCTGAGCATTTTCCATTGTATATATGTATTCACAGATTTTCTAACTCTTTTCTTCAAATTGTGTCTTACTCGGGGCAAAGGTAATGTCAAGGCATTGTTCTTGATGAGAGTGGGAAGATTTTTGTGTAGCACAGAATTGCATACACATTGGATTCATTTTCCTCTTTTCCATTCAAAATACTGAATCCCTGACACTAACCCATACCCTCCTGGACTCTGATTACCAATCCTGATATGATGGAGGAAAATAACCCAAACAGAATAGCAATACATGCAGTTCAGAGGAGGCATGGTGTCTAATTGGACTTTCCTTTGGCATTATAAAGGCTAGGTGTTATAAATCTAGTCCAATTTAAGAGAAGTAGTTCTCCATTTGTTTGTAAAGTTAACCAATATGTGAATTCCTGTCTCCCTTTCTCTGTAGACTGTTCAGCACATGTATATTTACGTGCACATATAGAATCCTACCTGGTATCCCATGTACATTCTTGTGAGGTGGCTGACATGGCAGATACAAATTGTGAGAAGAGATCACTCCTCCTAAATGCTGTTGGAACTGAAAATTCAACCTATGGGTGAGCTTTCTACTTGAACAACATGATACATAAATCCATGTTCAGTAAATTAAATATTTTTGGATCTGTGGATGATGTATATTTCATGATGAATTTTGATTGGCATATATATTTCTACTTTTTAAAGTCTCTGTGTGTTTGTATGTTTGAATGTATATATATATATATATATATATATATATATATATATATATATATATATATACATACACACACACACACACACACACACACACACACTCTCTCCAGATTTTTCAAAAGTATGAAATATATGTGTCTTATTATACACTCCCTAAATTCATTCATGTTCATGTATGTGGATTTATAATCATCTTTTCAAAAGATTATTCTCAGAAATATTCATCCACCTGAAATACACATTTGTTTCCTAGTGAATGGTGCTTAGAAATCCTAATATTTCTACTGTAACTGACCGAGTTTCGCATCAATGCAAGTAGATTCCTATGATACATGATGTGTATTTTGACGTTTCTTTTTTTTCGACACTGGTACATCACTATTTCTTCAGTTGATGCACATCATAAGATATATATTTCATCCACAATTTTCACAAATTTCCAGGCATTTGGTTCACTTTCAATCACTTCCTGCTTCAGAACACATGTACTCCTGTATATTTCTGGACTGGTCTTTTCATGAGACTTCTTTCCAAACACATTATTTTTGATTTCCATAATCACTTTTCAAGCAAATCTCACACAGCCTTCATGGTAAACCATAACCCTAATATAATCATTAGATATATAACTGGTTGGAATGAAATGATTGTGTATCAATATTAGATTTCCTATATATTTTCAGGTATCAGTTCAATCCATTATGTAAATCGGAACCAGTTCTATTATTTATTCACAGTATGGTCTATTCATGCATTATCTCTATATTCATAGACACAGGGTACACCTATTGGTGCCCCCAAATACTAATCAATACGTCTTCAAGATATTGCTCCCAGAAATGGTGGAAGAAATACTCATGTCACCTGATCTACATATACATTTTATCACAGTGATATTCTGGACACATAATGCAAAGTTCACACTTATGATTGTACCAAAGTCTAAATGGAAAGTGAGCATGTATTACTAAAAACATCCTTGTCCAGATGCCTGATGCTCTCAAATGTCAATCCTATCGGTGACTACACAGTTGCTTCGTCCTAAGATTACATATTCAAACTCAACCCTGTTGAAAATATCTAATCCTATCACTCACTTTATACTTTGACTGATTTCCCAATGTCTCTATAGATATCTGCTTTCCTACATAATTTCCCATATTCATTATTGTGACTGACTCTTCACATGTGCTGACATTTACATCTACTCTCTAACTGACACCCTACTGCTAAAGAACTTTTGGTCCAAATGTTATACTCACTCTTCTTCCTAAACCTACTGACTCTCTTCCTAATCCTACCTACTATCCCTTTTTGACTGGATGTTCTCTTCCACATTCAATCATCCAAGGTACAAGGTCTTATGCCATTGTATATCAATTTATCTGAGACAGCTGTGCAGAATGTAATTCCAAGCTAAGTATCCCAGTCAAGGGCCCAATGCCCTTCTGGGCTTCAAAGCTTACTTAGATTTCTGTTTTCATACATATACTTCACCTATATATTATTATAAATATCGCAGGTTCCCAATACCATTCTTCATCCAGTAGAATGATTCCTAACCCAAATCCAACATGTTCTTACCCCTAACCATACACTGTTCCCTCAATCCAACTTTACAGAAGAGCAGGGACAGAGTTGGTCTTACAATAGAGGAATGTAGGGGATCTTCCACGTGCTGAGAACTCAAAGGTCCATGCAGAAATGATGCCTGGAGAAGATGTAGGCAGCTCTGAAGGACATGAGAGAGCAAAAGTCATCTTCCATGGCAAACAACCTGGTCAGGATGAAGGGTTGTGTCTGAATGAGCCGCACTCTTCTTATGTAGACAAGATGGACCAAACCAGGCCTGTGTGGAAAGCTGTTCCTGGGTGCCTATGGAGGATATACCATTCTAACTTGTGAAAGTGTCACAGGAAGCAGGGGCAGCCTCCATCTCATAGGACCCTTGGAAGCAACTGTTAGGACAACTTGGTTGCTAAGGCAGTGACCTCATTCAGTTCCTGAAGGAAGTGACCTCACCTCACTTCTTTTGTGATGGAACTCTCTGAACTTGGCAACAAGGAAGCCAGGCACCCAGAGCCAGTTTCAGTCCCAGTCCCAGTGGGCTCACTTGTTTGCATTTACCAAGGACAGAGTCAGTCTTTCTTGGTACCTACTGATGTGAGGATGACCAAATGCCAGGAAAACTCTGAAGAGGGCACTTTTCCGAGAAAGCAGGTAGTGAGTGGCTCACGGGTGGCTCCTGACAACTTCATTGAGTAGGCCAAGGAGGCCAGATCTGAGAGAGGACGGGCCATTTAGGGGAACATTGTATGGCCCACCAGTCAGAAGACACTCCGGATAGTCACAGACCTACTTGGGGGAAGGAGGTGCCTTAGTGGGTGTGGGTGTGAGTTTATGGTTTTGTCTCATGTTCTGAGAATAGGTAGGAAAGGCAGTTTGTTTGGTTTGGAGTGGACTGTTTCTAGTAAGTCGTTGGACAAGGCGAGTGTTTTCTATGTCTGTGTATCCCACTGTATCCCTGGTTGTAGACATTGGAAAAGAGAATGAATCAATGGATGCATCCTGTCTAGTAGAAAACTTTCCAGCATTCATCCTTTCCAATTTATGAATGGACTGGGGCTTGCCTTATCTATGGGCAACACCTACTATCTTGCTAAGTTCCTGTTTTCTTCCTGAATTCTGGCCACTCTCCAGAATAGGCTCATGGTTTTGTGTCCAAGATATGTACCACCTCCCAGCTCTATGACATGGCCATGCACTGGATAACTGAAGGGAATGGCAAGCATCTCAGAAAACTCAGATATCAGTGTGACCAGTAAAGTGTCAGTGGAGAAACCCTGCTTTGGGCCTTTTGCTTACCTATTGTTCTGTTGCCCTGAGTGTCAGGAAGGTCTTTGCCTCAGGCCACCCCTTTGTGAAGCCTGAAGTAAACAGTTTTCAAATGGAAATGAAGGGGCATCACCTGTGGCTTTTGGCTTAATTCCTGTGCAAAGGGATGAGTGTGAATCAGCCTCTTGGCCCTGTGTGAGGCTGTGGCTTAGAGTCTCAGCACCTGATGGATTAAAGAAAGATCCCATGTGTGCATCCAAAGCCAAAATGGCAAAAAGAGCAGTCATTGTGGATGAAGTCTCTCGCTTTCCTCTGGAAAGTTCCTGACCTCCATCAAGTGAGAATAGGGATCCTTTGGGTCAAATGAGTTCTTCAAAGCCCTGCAGAGGCTAGCCCATAGGTTCTTGGGTTTTCTCATGTCTCCAATTCACACAAAGAATCTATACCCGAAAGTCAGTAGGCCTCAAATTGGAGGAGCAGAGCAGTATTAATGGCAGGCCTATTTGATCAATCCTGGGTCACAGGAAGAGTGTCCAGGCCACCCAGACATTAGGCAAATGAGGGGCAAGGGAGCTTATTCTAGACGCTGTCTTGGGCTGCCCCCTCATGGAAACCTCCAGCAAGAGATTATGATGAGTGCCTATATGGAAGAAGATGAGGGCCATGTGGCAGTGTTTTGGTTTGAATTGTGGTCATTTCTGTGGCGGTTGGAAGGGATGACTTGGTCCACCTGGTCTTGAACTCTGGCGTGATTCCCCTCAGAGACTGAGTTCTGGAACTGAACTCAGAGAAGAATTGCCATGAATTGTGTTGGGATTTTAGGAGGCCACGCATGAGAGTTGCCCTTGGAAACTGAGATCTAGGCCCAGGGTGGCTTTCCACAGAGCACTGGGAATCTCAGCCAGGATATCACATGATTTTATTCTTAAAGACCTGGCAGCCATAATTGAGAGTCAAAACACACATGGACCTCACATTGTAGACCTCAATGGGCCTGGCTTGATGTGACCTTTTGGCCACTCTTGGGAAGCCTTGCCTCTGAGTGTTTCTCCAGAGCTTTCATTGAAATGAGCTTCCTCACCATTTAGTGGTTCCTGAATGAATAGAAACCCACAGTGCCTCCAAGTTCATCCTTGGAAAAATGGCTTGATAAATACCATGAAATTTTTGAAAATTCCCATGACCAGGTGGCACTGGAGAACCTTTGGATGTCCTGTTGCTGATCATGAGTGTACCAGACAGTGCCTTGATTGACTGGGTTTCATGAAAATGGTGTAGAACAGAGATGCCAGTAAGTTGGAGCCTGCGGATTAGTGGGCCTAGAGCAGTGGTGTGCAGGTGTGTGATAAAACATCTGTGGTGGGGCCATGTGGATCTGCCATTGGCTTCCACATGGCTTGTGACTGACACGGTGAAGCCAGCAGACCCTTATATGTAAAGGCATCTTGTTATATGGAGAGGTTTCCGGGCAATGTTCAGAAACAGGTTGCTATGGTCAAGGGGGCAAGCTCTGTGGGATAGAAGCCTGGTTGGTGCATTGTCCTCGGACCCTGAGTCAACACACGTGACAGTACTCCCTCCAGAACTGTGTCCCAGTTGAACTCCTTGTATTTCATGAAGCAAATAGGAAACTCCCAGTGAAGCAGCAAGAAACACCAGGAAAAGTGGAGGATGACCAAATGGCCTCACAGTCCACACGGGGAAACACTTAGACCCCAGTGGCCACAGTTGACCTACAAAGAGAGAATTCAGCACTGCTGCCTCATGTTCACTGGAAAATCAGAAACCATGTCCTCCAGGCTACATAGATGCAGACCAAGCTTTGATGGTCTCACTACAAAGGAAGATAAAGCTCCTGACAACAACATATATTTCAAGGGTCCAACCTCAGAGGCAGTTTCCCAAGAAGTCTTTAGGCCAGCAGAGCTCCATGTTTGTGGAGTGTTTACCCTGTCCCTTACTTATGGAAACTCCTCTACCACCTCCAAGGTTGTGAACTCCTGAGCATTTTCCATTGTATATATGTATTCACAGATTTTCTAACTCTTTTCTTCAAATTGTGTCTTACTCGGGGCAAAGGTAATGTCAAGGCATTGTTCTTGATGAGAGTGGGAAGATTTTTGTGTAGCACAGAATTGCATACACATTGGATTCATTTTCCTCTTTTCCATTCAAAATACTGAATCCCTGACACTAACCCATACCCTCCTGGACTCTGATTACCAATCCTGATATGATGGAGGAAAATAACCCAAACAGAATAGCAATACATGCAGTTCAGAGGAGGCATGGTGTCTAATTGGACTTTCCTTTGGCATTATAAAGGCTAGGTGTTATAAATCTAGTCCAATTTAAGAGAAGTAGTTCTCCATTTGTTTGTAAAATTAACCAATATGTGAATTCCTGTCTCCCTTTCTCTGTAGACTGTTCAGCACATGTATATTTACGTGCACATATATAATCCTACCTGGTATCCCATGTACATTCTTGTGAGGTGGCTGACATGGCAGATACAAATTGTGAGAAGAGATCACTCCTCCTAAATGCTGTTGGAACTGAAAATTCAACCTATGGGTGAGCTTTCTACTTGAACAACATGATACATAAATCCATGTTCAGTAAATTAAATATTTTTGGATCTGTGGATGATGTATATTTCATGATGAATTTTGATTGGCATATATATTTCTACTTTTTAAAGTCTCTGTGTGTTTGTATGTTTGAATGTATATATATATATATATATATATATATATATATATATATATATATATACATATACACACACACACACACACACACACACACACACACTCTCTCTCCAGATTTTTCAAAGTATGAAATATATGTGTCTTATTATACACTCCCTAAATTCATTCATGTTCATGTATGTGGATTTATAATCATCTTTTCAAAAGATTATTCTCAGAAATATTCATCCACCTGAAATACACATTTGTTTCCTAGGGAATGGTGCTTAGAAATCCTAATATTTCTACTGTAACTGACCGAGTTTCGCATCAATGCAAGTAGATTCCTATGATACATGATGTGTATTTTGACGTTTCTTTTTTTTCGACACTGGTACATCACTATTTCTTCAGTTGATGCACATCATAAGATATATATTTCATCCACAATTTTCACAAATTTCCAGGCATTTGGTTCACTTTCAATCACTTCCTGCTTCAGAACACATGTACTCCTGTATATTTCTGGACTGGTCTTTTCATGAGACTTCTTTCCAAACACATTATTTTTGATTTCCATAATCACTTTTCAAGCAAATCTCACACAGCCTTCATGGTAAACCATAACCCTAATATAATCATTAGATATATAACTGGTTGGAATGAATGATTGTGTATCAATATTAGATTTCCTATATATTTTCAGGTATCAGTTCAATCCATTATGTAAATCGGAACCAGTTCTATTATTTATTCACAGTATGGTCTATTCATGCATTATCTCTATATTCATAGACACAGGGTACACCTATTGGTGCCCCCAAATACTAATCAATACGTCTTCAAGATATTGCTCCCAGAAATGGTGGAAGAAATACTCATGTCACCTGATCTACATATACATTTTATCACAGTGATATTCTGGACACATAATGCAAAGTTCACACTTATGATTGTTCCAAAGTCTAAATGGAAAGTGAGCATGTATTACTAAAAACATCCTTGTCCAGATGCCTGATGCTCTCAAATGTCAATCCTATCGGTGACTACACAGTTGCTTCGTCCTAAGATTACATATTCAAACTCAACCCTGTTGAAAATATCTAATCCTATCACTCACTTTATACTTTGACTGATTTCCCAATGTCTCTATTGATATCTGCTTTCCTATATAATTTCCCATATTCATTATTGTGACTGACTCTTCACATGTGCTGACATTTACATCTACTCTCTAACTGACACCCTACTGCTAAAGAACTTTTGGTCCAAATGTTATACTCACTCTTCTTCCTAAACCTACCGACTCTCTTCCTAATCCTACCTACTATCCCTTTTTGACTGGATGTTCTCTTCCACATTCAATCATCCAAGGTACAAGGTCTTATGCCATTGTATATCAATTTATCTGAGACAGCTGTGCAGAATGTAATTCCAAGCTAAGTATCCCAGTCAAGGGCCCAATGCCCTTCTGGGCTTCAAAGCTTACTTAGATTTCTGTTTTCATACATATACTTCACCTATATATTATTATAAATATCGCAGGTTCCCAATACCATTCTTCATCCAGTAGAATGATTCCTAACCCAAATCCAACATGTTCTTACCCTAACCATACACTGTTCCCTCAATCCAACTTTACAGAAGAGCAGGGACAGAGTTGGTCTTACAATAGAGGAATGTAGGGGATCTTCCACGTGCTGAGAACTCAAAGGTCCATGCAGAAATGATGCCTGGAGAAGATGTAGGCAGCTCTGAAGGACATGAGAGAGCAAAAGTCATCTTCCATGGCAAACAACCTGGTCAGGATGAAGGGTTGTGTCTGAATGAGCCGCACTCTTCTTAATGTAGACAAGATGGACCAAAAGGCCTGTGTGGAAAGCTGTTCCTGGGTGCCTATGGAGGATATTACCATTCTAACTTGTGAAAGTGTCACAGGAAGCAGGGGCAGCCTCCATCTCATAGGACCCTTGGAAGCAACTGTTAGGACAACTTGGTTGCTAAGGCAGTGACCTCATTCAGTTCCTGAAGGAAGTGACCTCACCTCACTTCTTTTGTGATGGAACTCTCTGAACTTGGCAACAAGGAAGCCAGGCACCCAGAGCCAGTTTCAGTCCCAGTCCCAGTGGGCTCACTTGTTTGCATTTACCAAGGACAGAGTCAGTCTTTCTTGGTACCTACTGATGTGAGGATGACCAAATGCCAGGAAAACTCTGAAGAGGGCACTTTTCCGAGAAAGCAGGTAGTGAGTGGCTCACGGGTGGCTCCTGACAACTTCATTGGAGTAGGCCAAGGAGGCCAGATCTGAGAGAGGACGGGCCATTTAGGGGAACATTGTATGGCCCACCAGTCAGAAGACACTCCGGATAGTCACAGACCTACTTGGGGAAGGAGGTGCCTTAGTGGGTGTGGGTGTGAGTTTACGGTTTTGTCTCATGTTCTGAGAATAGGTAGGAAAGGCAGTTTGTTTGGTTTGGAGTGGACTGTTTTCTAGTAAGTCGTTGGACAAGGCGAGTGTTTCTATGTCTGTGTATCCCACTGTATCCCTGGTTGTAGACATTGGAAAAGAGAATGAATCAATGGATGCATCCTGTCTAGTAGAAACTTTCCAGCATTCATCCTTTCCAATTTATGAATGGACTGGGGCTTGCCTTATCTATGGGCAACACCTACTATCTTGCTAAGTTCCTGTTTTCTTCCTGAATTCTGGCCACTCTCCAGAATAGGCTCATGGTTTTGTGTCCAAGATATGTACCACCTCCCAGCTCTATGACATGGCCATGCACTGGATAACTGAAGGGAATGGCAAGCATCTCAGAAAACTCAGATATCAGTGTGACCAGTAAAGTGTCAGTGGAGAAACCCTGCTTTGGGCCTTTTGCTTACCTATTGTTCTGTTGCCCTGAGTGTCAGGAAGGTCTTTGCCTCAGGCCACCCCTTTGTGAAGCCTGAAGTAAACAGTTTTCAAATGGAAATGAAGGGGCATCACCTGTGGCTTTTGGCTTAATTCCTGTGCAAAGGATGTGTGTGAATCAGCCTCTTGGCCCTGTGTGAGGCTGTGGCTTAGAGTCTCAGCACCTGATGGATTAAAGAAAGATCCCATGTGTGCATCCAAAGCCAAAATGGCAAAAAGAGCAGTCATTGTGGATGAAGTCTCTCGCTTTCCTCTGGAAAGTTCCTGACCTCCATCAAGTGAGAATAGGGATCCTTTGGGTCAAATGAGTTCTTCAAAGCCCTGCAGAGGCTAGCCCATAGGTTCTTGGGTTTTCTCATGTCTCCAATTCACACAAAGAATCTATACCCGAAAGTCAGTAGGCCTCAAATTGGAGGAGCAGAGCAGTATTAATGGCAGGCCTATTTGATCAATCCTGGGTCACAGGAAGAGTGTCCAGGCCACCCAGACATTAGGCAAATGAGGGGCAAGGGAGCTTATTCTAGACGCTGTCTTGGGCTGCCCCCTCATGGAAACCTCCAGCAAGAGGTTATGATGAGTGCCTATATGGAAGAAGATGAGGGCCATGTGGCAGTGTTTTGGTTTGAATTGTGGTCATTTCTGTGGCGGTTGGAAGGGATGACTTGGTCCACCTGGTCTTGAACTCTGGCGTGATTCCCCTCAGAGACTGAGTTCTGGAACTGAACTCAGAGAAGAATTGCCATGAATTGTGTTGGGATTTTAGGAGGCCACGCATGAGAGTTGCCCTTGGAAACTGAGATCTAGGCCCAGGGTGGCTTTCCACAGAGCACTGGGAATCTCAGCCAGGATATCACATGATTTTATTCTTAAAGACCTGGCAGCCATAATTGAGAGTCAAAACACACATGGACCTCACATTGTAGACCTCAATGGGCCTGGCTTGATGTGACCTTTTGGCCACTCTTGGGAAGCCTTGCCTCTGAGTGTTTCTCCAGAGCTTTCATTGAAATGAGCTTCCTCACCATTTAGTGGTTCCTGAATGAATAGAAACCCACAGTGCCTCCAAGTTCATCCTTGAAAAATGGCTTGATAAATACCATGAAATTTTTGAAATTCCCATGACCAGGTGGCACTGGAGAACCTTTGGATGTCCTGTTGCTGATCATGAGTGTACCAGACAGTGCCTTGATTGACTGGGTTTCATGAAAATGGTGTAGAACAGAGATGCCAGTAAGTTGGAGCCTGCGGATTAGTGGGCCTAGAGCAGTGGTGTGCAGGTGTGTGATAAAACATCTGTGGTGGGGCCATGTGGATCTGCCATTGGCTTCCACATGGCTTGTGACTGACACGGTGAAGCCAGCAGACCCTTATATGTAAAGGCATCTTGTTATATGGAGAGGTTTCCGGGCAATGTTCAGAAACAGGTTGCTATGGTCAAGGGGGCAAGCTCTGTGGGATAGAAGCCTGGTTGGTGCAATTGTCCTCGGACCCTGAGTCAGCACACGTGACAGTACTCCCTCCAGAACTGTGTCCCAGTTGAACTCCTTGTATTTCATGAAGCAAATAGGAAACTCCCAGTGAAGCAGCAAGAAACACCAGGAAAAGTGGAGGATGACCAAATGGCCTCACAGTCCACACGGGGAAACACTTAGACCCCAGTGGCCACAGTTGACCTACAAAGAGAGAATTCAGCACTGCTGCCTCATGTTCACTGGAAAATCAGAAACCATGTCCTCCAGGCTACATAGATGCAGACCAAGCTTTGATGGTCTCACTACAAAGGAAGATAAAGCTCCTGACAACAACATATATTTCAAGGGTCCAACCTCAGAGGCAGTTTCCCAAGAAGTCTTTAGGCCAGCAGAGCTCCATGTTTGTGGAGTGTTTACCCTGTCCCTTACTTATGGAAACTCCTCTACCACCTCCAAGGTTGTGAACTCCTGAGCATTTTCCATTGTATATATGTATTCACAGATTTTCTAACTCTTTTCTTCAAATTGTGTCTTACTCGGGGCAAAGGTAATGTCAAGGCATTGTTCTTTGATGAGAGTGGGAAGATTTTTGTGTAGCACAGAATTGCATACACATTGGATTCATTTTCCTCTTTTCCATTCAAAATACTGAATCCCTGACACTAACCCATACCCTCCTGGACTCTGATTACCAATCCTGAATATGATGGAGGAAAATAACCCAAACAGAATAGCAATACATGCAGTTCAGAGGAGGCATGGTGTCTAATTGGACTTTCCTTTGGCATTATAAAGGCTAGGTGTTATAAATCTAGTCCAATTTAAGAGAAGTAGTTCTCCATTTGTTTGTAAAGTTAACCAATATGTGAATTCCTGTCTCCCTTTCTCTGTAGACTGTTCAGCACATGTATATTTACGTGCACATATAGAATCCTACCTGGTATCCCATGTACATTCTTGTGAGGTGGCTGACATGGCAGATACAAATTGTGAGAAGAGATCACTCCTCCTAAATGCTGTTGGAACTGAAAATTCAACCTATGGGTGAGCTTTCTACTTGAACAACATGATACATAAATCCATGTTCAGTAAATTAAATATTTTTGGATCTGTGGATGATGTATATTTCATGATGAATTTTGATTGGCATATATATTTCTACTTTTTAAAGTCTCTGTGTGTTTGTATGTTTGAATGTATATATATATATATATATATATATATATATATATATATATATACACACACACACACACACACACACACACACACTCTCTCCAGATTTTTCAAAGTATGAAATATATGTGTCTTATTATACACTCCCTAAATTCATTCATGTTCATGTATGTGGATTTATAATCATCTTTTCAAAAGATTATTCTCAGAAATATTCATCCACCTGAAATACACATTTGTTTCCTAGTGAATGGTGCTTAGAAATCCTAATATTTCTACTGTAACTGACCGAGTTTTCGCATCAATGCAAGTAGATTCCTATGATACATGATGTGTATTTTGACGTTTCTTTTTTTTCGACACTGGTACATCACTATTTCTTCAGTTGATGCACATCATAAGATATATATTTCATCCACAATTTTCACAAATTTCCAGGCATTTGGTTCACTTTCAATCACTTCCTGCTTCAGAACACATGTACTCCTGTATATTTCTGGACTGGTCTTTTCATGAGACTTCTTTCCAAACACATTATTTTTGATTTCCATAATCACTTTTCAAGCAAATCTCACACAGCCTTCATGGTAAACCATAACCCTAATATAATCATTAGATATATAACTGGTTGGAATGAATGATTGTGTATCAATATTAGATTTCCTATATATTTTCAGGTATCAGTTTCAATCCATTATGTAAATCGGAACCAGTTCTATTATTTATTCACAGTATGGTCTATTCATGCATTATCTCTATATTCATAGACACAGGGTACACCTATTGGTGCCCCCAAATACTAATCAATACGTCTTCAAGATATTGCTCCCAGAAATGGTGGAAGAAATACTCATGTCACCTGATCTACATATACATTTTATCACAGTGATATTCTGGACACATAATGCAAAGTTCACACTTATGATTGTACCAAAGTCTAAATGGAAAGTGAGCATGTATTACTAAAAACATCCTTGTCCAGATGCCTGATGCTCTCAAATGTCAATCCTATCGGTGACTACACAGTTGCTTCGTCCTAAGATTACATATTCAAACTCAACCCTGTTGAAAATATCTAATCCTATCACTCACTTTATACTTTGACTGATTTCCCAATGTCTCGATAGATATCTGCTTTCCTACATAATTTCCCATATTCATTATTGTGACTGACTCTTCACATGTGCTGACATTTACATCTACTCTCTAACTGACACCCTACTGCTAAAGAACTTTTGGTCCAAATGTTATACTCACTCTTCTTCCTAAACCTACTGACTCTCTTCCTAATCCTACCTACTATCCCTTTTTGACTGGATGTTCTCTTCCACATTCAATCATCCAAGGTACAAGGTCTTATGCCATTGTATATCAATTTATCTGAGACAGCTGTGCAGAATGTAATTCCAAGCTAAGTATCCCAGTCAAGGGCCCAATGCCCTTCTGGGCTTCAAAGCTTACTTAGATTTCTGTTTTCATACATATACTTCACCTATATATTATTATAAATATCGCAGGTTCCCAATACCATTCTTCATCCAGTAGAATGATTCCTAACCCAAATCCAACATGTTTCTTACCCCTAACCATACACTGTTCCCTCAATCCAACTTTACAGAAGAGCAGGGACAGAGTTGGTCTTACAATAGAGGAATGTAGGGGATCTTCCACGTGCTGAGAACTCAAAGGTCCATGCAGAAATGATGCCTGGAGAAGATGTAGGCAGCTCTGAAGGACATGAGAGAGCAAAAGTCATCTTCCATGGCAAACAACCTGGTCAGGATGAAGGGTTGTGTCTGAATGAGCCGCACTCTTCTTAATGTAGACAAGATGGACCAAACCAGGCCTGTGTGGAAAGCTGTTCCTGGGTGCCTATGGAGGATATACCATTCTAACTTGTGAAAGTGTCACAGGAAGCAGGGGCAGCCTCCATCTCATAGGACCCTTGGAAGCAACTGTTAGGACAACTTGGTTGCTAAGGCAGTGACCTCATTCAGTTCCCTGAAGGAAGTGACCTCACCTCACTTCTTTTGTGATGGAACTCTCTGAACTTGGCAACAAGGAAGCCAGGCACCCAGAGCCAGTTTCAGTCCCAGTCCAGTGGGCTCACTTGTTTGCATTTACCAAGGACAGAGTCAGTCTTTCTTGGTACCTACTGATGTGAGGATGACCAAATGCCAGGAAAACTCTGAAGAGGGCACTTTTCCGAGAAAGCAGGTAGTGAGTGGCTCACGGGTGGCTCCTGACAACTTCATTGAGTAGGCCAAGGAGGCCAGATCTGAGAGAGGACGGGCCATTTAGGGGAACATTGTATGGCCCACCAGTCAGAAGACACTCCGGATAGTCACAGACCTACTTGGGGGAAGGAGGTGCCTTAGTGGGTGTGGGTGTGAGTTTACGGTTTTGTCTCATGTTCTGAGAATAGGTAGGAAAGGCAGTTTGTTTGGTTTGGAGTGGACTGTTTCTAGTAAGTCGTTGGACAAGGCGAGTGTTTCTATGTCTGTGTATCCCACTGTATCCCTGGTTGTAGACATTTGGAAAAGAGAATGAATCAATGATGCATCCTGTCTAGTAGAAAACTTTCCAGCATTCATCCTTTCCAATTTATGAATGGACTGGGGCTTGCCTTATCTATGGGCAACACCTACTATCTTGCTAAGTTCCTGTTTTCTTCCTGAATTCTGGCCACTCTCCAGAATAGGCTCATGGTTTTGTGTCCAAGATATGTACCACCTCCCAGCTCTATGACATGGCCATGCACTGGATAACTGAAGGGAATGGCAAGCATCTCAGAAAACTCAGATATCAGTGTGACCAGTAAAGTGTCAGTGGAGAAACCCTGCTTTGGGCCTTTTGCTTACCTATTGTTCTGTTGCCCTGAGTGTCAGGAAGGTCTTTGCCTCAGGCCACCCCTTTGTGAAGCCTGAAGTAAACAGTTTTCAAATGGAAATGAAGGGGCATCACCTGTGGCTTTTGGCTTAATTCCTGTGCAAAGGGATGTGTGTGAATCAGCCTCTTGGCCCTGTGTGAGGCTGTGGCTTAGAGTCTCAGCACCTGATGGATTAAAGAAAGATCCCATGTGTGCATCCAAAGCCAAAATGGCAAAAAGAGCAGTCATTGTGGATGAAGTCTCTCGCTTTCCTCTGGAAAGTTCCTGACCTCCATCAAGTGAGAATAGGGATCCTTTGGGTCAAATGAGTTCTTCAAAGCCCTGCAGAGGCTAGCCCATAGGTTCTTGGGTTTTCTCATGTCTCCAATTCACACAAAGAATCTATACCCGAAAGTCAGTAGGCCTCAAATTGGAGGAGCAGAGCAGTATTAATGGCAGGCCTATTTGATCAATCCTGGGTCACAGGAAGAGTGTCCAGGCCACCCAGACATTAGGCAAATGAGGGGCAAGGGAGCTTATTCTAGACGCTGTCTTGGGCTGCCCCCTCATGGAAACCTCCAGCAAGAGGTTATGATGAGTGCCTATATGGAAGAAGATGAGGGCCATGTGGCAGTGTTTTGGTTTGAATTGTGGTCATTTCTGTGGCGGTTGGAAGGGATAACTTGGTCCACCTGGTCTTGAACTCTGGCGTGATTCCCCTCAGAGACTGAGTTCTGGAACTGAACTCAGAGAAGAATTGCCATGAATTGTGTTGGGATTTTAGGAGGCCACGCATGAGAGTTGCCCTTGGAAACTGAGATCTAGGCCCAGGGTGGCTTTCCACAGAGCACTGGGAATCTCAGCCAGGATATCACATGATTTTATTCTTAAAGACCTGGCAGCCATAATTGAGAGTCAAAACACACATGGACCTCACATTGTAGACCTCAATGGGCCTGGCTTGATGTGACCTTTTGGCCACTCTTGGGAAGCCTTGCCTCTGAGTGTTTCTCCAGAGCTTTCATTGAAATGAGCTTCCTCACCATTTAGTGGTTCCTGAATGAATAGAAACCCACAGTGCCTCCAAGTTCATCCTTGAAAAATGGCTTGATAAATACCATGAAATTTTTGAAATTCCCATGACCAGGTGGCACTGGAGAACCTTTGGATGTCCTGTTGCTGATCATGAGTGTACCAGACAGTGCCTTGATTGACTGGGTTTCATGAAAATGGTGTAGAACAGAGATGCCAGTAAGTTGGAGCCTGCGGATTAGTGGGCCTAGAGCAGTGGTGTGCAGGTGTGTGATAAAACATCTGTGGTGGGGCCATGTGGATCTGCCATTGGCTTCCACATGGCTTGTGACTGACACGGTGAAGCCAGCAGACCCTTATATGTAAAGGCATCTTGTTATATGGAGAGGTTTCCGGGCAATGTTCAGAAACAGGTTGCTATGGTCAAGGGGGCAAGCTCTGTGGGATAGAAGCCTGGTTGGTGCATTGTCCTCGGACCCTGAGTCAGCACACGTGACAGTACTCCCTCCAGAACTGTGTCCCAGTTGAACTCCTTGTATTTCATGAAGCAAATAGGAAACTCCCAGTGAAGCAGCAAGAAACACCAGGAAAAGTGGAGGATGACCAAATGGCCTCACAGTCCACACGGGGAAACACTTAGACCCCAGTGGCCACAGTTGACCTACAAAGAGAGAATTCAGCACTGCTGCCTCATGTTCACTGGAAAATCAGAAACCATGTCCTCCAGGCTACATAGATGCAGACCAAGCTTTGATGGTCTCACTACAAAGGAAGATAAAGCTCCTGACAACAACATATATTTCAAGGGTCCAACCTCAGAGGCAGTTTCCCAAGAAGTCTTTAGGCCAGCAGAGCTCCATGTTTGTGGAGTGTTTACCCTGTCCCTTACTTATGGAAACTCCTCTACCACCTCCAAGGTTGTGAACTCCTGAGCATTTTCCATTGTATATATGTATTCACAGATTTTCTAACTCTTTTCTTCAAATTGTGTCTTACTCGGGGCAAAGGTAATGTCAAGGCATTGTTCTTGATGAGAGTGGGAAGATTTTTGTGTAGCACAGAATTGCATACACATTGGATTCATTTTCCTATTTTCCATTCAAAATACTGAATCCCTGACACTAACCCATACCCTCCTGGACTCTGATTACCAATCCTGATATGATGGAGGAAAATAACCCAAACAGAATAGCAATACATGCAGTTCAGAGGAGGCATGGTGTCTAATTGGACTTTCCTTTGGCATTATAAAGGCTAGGTGTTATAAATCTAGTCCAATTTAAGAGAAGTAGTTCTCCATTTGTTTGTAAAGTTAACCAATATGTGAATTCCTGTCTCCCTTTCTCTGTAGACTGTTCAGCACATGTATATTTACGTGCACATATAGAATCCTACCTGGTATCCCATGTACATTCTTGTGAGGTGGCTGACATGGCAGATACAAATTGTGAGAAGAGATCACTCCTCCTAAATGCTGTTGGAACTGAAAATTCAACCTATGGGTGAGCTTTCTACTTGAACAACATGATACATAAATCCATGTTCAGTAAATTAAATATTTTTGGATCTGTGGATGATGTATATTTCATGATGAATTTTGATTGGCGTATATATTTCTACTTTTTAAAGTCTCTGTGTGTTTGTATGTTTGAATGTATATATATATATATATATATATATATATATATATATATATACATATACACACACACACACACACACACACACACACACACACTCTCTCCAGATTTTTCAAAGTATGAAATATATGTGTCTTATTATACACTCCCTAAATTCATTCATGTTCATGTATGTGGATTTATAATCATCTTTTCAAAAGATTATTCTCAGAAATATTCATCCACCTGAAATACACATTTGTTTCCTAGTGAATGGTGCTTAGAAATCCTAATATTTCTACTGTAACTGACCGAGTTTCGCATCAATGCAAGTAGATTCCTATGATACATGATGTGTATTTTGACGTTTCTTTTTTTTCGACACTGGTACATCACTATTTCTTCAGTTGATGCACATCATAAGATATATATTTCATCCACAATTTTCACAAATTTCCAGGCATTTGGTTCACTTTCAATCACTTCCTGCTTCAGAACACATGTACTCCTGTATATTTCTGGACTGGTCTTTTCATGAGACTTCTTTCCAAACACATTATTTTTGATTTCCATAATCACTTTTCAAGCAAATCTCACACAGCCTTCATGGTAAACCATAACCCTAATATAATCATTAGATATATAACTGGTTGGAATGAATGATTGTGTATCAATATTAGATTTCCTATATATTTTCAGGTATCAGTTCAATCCATTATGTAAATCGGAACCAGTTCTATTATTTATTCACAGTATGGTCTATTCATGCATTATCTCTATATTCATAGACACAGGGTACACCTATTGGTGCCCCAAATACTAATCAATACGTCTTCAAGATATTGCTCCCAGAAATGGTGGAAGAAATACTCATGTCACCTGATCTACATATACATTTTATCACAGTGATATTCTGGACACATAATGCAAAGTTCACACTTATGATTGTTCCAAAGTCTAAATGGAAAGTGAGCATGTATTTACTAAAAACATCCTTGTCCAGATGCCTGATGCTCTCAAATGTCAATCCTATCGGTGACTACACAGTTGCTTCGTCCTAAGATTACATATTCAAACTCAACCCTGTTGAAAATATCTAATCCTATCACTCACTTTATACTTTGACTGATTTCCCAAATGTCTCTATTGATATCTGCTTTCCTATATAATTTCCCATATTCATTATTGTGACTGACTCTTCACATGTGCTGACATTTACATCTACTCTCTAACTGACACCCTACTGCTAAAGAACTTTTGGTCCAAATGTTATACTCACTCTTCTTCCTAAACCTACTGACTCTCTTCCTAATCCTACCTACTATCCCTTTTTGACTGGATGTTCTCTTCCACATTCAATCATCCAAGGTACAAGGTCTTATGCCATTGTATATCAATTTATCTGAGGACAGCTGTGCAGAATGTAATTCCAAGCTAAGTATCCCAGTCAAGGGCCCAATGCCCTTCTGGGCTTCAAAGCTTACTTAGATTTCTGTTTTCATACATATACTTCACCTATATATTATTATAAATATCGCAGGTTCCCAATACCATTCTTCATCCAGTAGAATGATTCCTAACCCAAATCCAACATGTTCTTACCCTAACCATACACTGTTCCCTCAATCCAACTTTACAGAAGAGCAGGGACAGAGTTGGTCTTACAATAGAGGAATGTAGGGGATCTTCCACGTGCTGAGAACTCAAAGGTCCATGCAGAAATGATGCCTGGAGAAGATGTAGGCAGCTCTGAAGGACATGAGAGAGCAAAAGTCATCTTCCATGGCAAACAACCTGGTCAGGATGAAGGGTTGTGTCTGAATGAGCCGCACTCTTCTTAATGTAGACAAGATGGACCAAACCAGGCCTGTGTGGAAAGCTGTTCCTGGGTGCTATGGAGGATATACCATTCTAACTTGTGAAAGTGTCACAGGAAGCAGGGGCAGCTCCATCTCATAGGACCCTTGGAAGCAACTGTTAGGACAACTTGGTTGCTAAGGCAGTGACCTCATTCAGTTCCTGAAGGAAGTGACCTCACCTCACTTCTTTTGTGATGGAACTCTCTGAACTTGGCAACAAGGAAGCCAGGCACCCAGAGCCAGTTTCAGTCCCAGTCCCAGTGGGCTCACTTGTTTGCATTTACCAAGGACAGAGTCAGTCTTTCTTGGTACCTACTGATGTGAGGATGACCAAATGCCAGGAAAACTCTGAAGAGGGCACTTTTCCGAGAAAGCAGGTAGTGAGTGGCTCACGGGTGGCTCCTGACAACTTCATTGAGTAGGCCAAGGAGGCCAGATCTGAGAGAGAACGGGCCATTTAGGGGAACATTGTATGGCCCACCAGTCAGAAGACACTCCGGATAGTCACAGACCTACTTGGGGGAAGGAGGTGCCTTAGTGGGTGTGGGTGTGAGTTTACGGTTTTGTCTCATGTTCTGAGAATAGGTAGGAAAGGCAGTTTGTTTGGTTTGGAGTGGACTGTTTCTAGTAAGTCGTTGGACAAGGCGAGTGTTTCTATGTCTGTGTATCCCACTGTATCCCTGGTTGTAGACATTGGAAAAGAGAATGAATCAATGGATGCATCCTGTCTAGTAGAAAACTTTCCAGCATTCATCCTTTCCAATTTATGAATGGACTGGGGCTTGCCTTATCTATGGGCAACACCTACTATCTTGCTAAGTTCCTGTTTTCTTCCTGAATTCTGGCCACTCTCCAGAATAGGCTCATGGTTTTGTGTCCAAGATATGTACCACCTCCCAGCTCTATGACATGGCCATGCACTGGATAACTGAAGGGAATGGCAAGCATCTCAGAAAACTCAGATATCAGTGTGACCAGTAAAGTGTCAGTGGAGAAACCCTGCTTTGGGCCTTTTGCTTACCTATTGTTCTGTTGCCCTGAGTGTCAGGAAGGTCTTTGCCTCAGGCCACCCCTTTGTGAAGCCTGAAGTAAACAGTTTTCAAATGGAAATGAAGGGGCATCACCTGTGGCTTTTGGCTTAATTCCTGTGCAAAGGGATGTGTGTGAATCAGCCTCTTGGCCCTGTGTGAGGCTGTGGCTTAGAGTCTCAGCACCTGATGGATTAAAGAAAGATCCCATGTGTGCATCCAAAGCCAAAATGGCAAAAAGAGCAGTCATTGTGGATGAAGTCTCTCGCTTTCCTCTGGAAAGTTCCTGACCTCCATCAAGTGAGAATAGGGATCCTTTGGGTCAAATGAGTTCTTCAAAGCCCTGCAGAGGCTAGCCCATAGGTTCTTGGGTTTTCTCATGTCTCCAATTCACACAAAGAATCTATACCCGAAAGTCAGTAGGCCTCAAATTGGAGGAGCAGAGCAGTATTAATGGCAGGCCTATTTGATCAATCCTGGGTCACAGGAAGAGTGTCCAGGCCACCCAGACATTAGGCAAATGAGGGGCAAGGGAGCTTATTCTAGACGCTGTCTTGGGCTGCCCCCTCATGGAAACCTCCAGCAAGAGGTTATGATGAGTGCCTATATGGAAGAAGATGAGGGCCATGTGGCAGTGTTTTGGTTTGAATTGTGGTCATTTCTGTGGCGGTTGGAAGGGATAACTTGGTCCACCTGGTCTTGAACTCTGGCGTGATTCCCCTCAGAGACTGAGTTCTGGAACTGAACTCAGAGAAGAATTGCCATGAATTGTGTTGGGATTTTAGGAGGCCACGCATGAGAGTTGCCCTTGGAAACTGAGATCTAGGCCCAGGGTGGCTTTCCACAGAGCACTGGGAATCTCAGCCAGGATATCACATGATTTTATTCTTAAAGACCTGGCAGCCATAATTGAGAGTCAAAACACACATGGACCTCACATTGTAGACCTCAATGGGCCTGGCTTGATGTGACCTTTTGGCCACTCTTGGGAAGCCTTGCCTCTGAGTGTTTCTCCAGAGCTTTCATTGAAATGAGCTTCCTCACCATTTAGTGGTTCCTGAATGAATAGAAACCCACAGTGCCTCCAAGTTCATCCTTGAAAAATGGCTTGATAAATACCATGAAATTTTTGAAATTCCCATGACCAGGTGGCACTGGAGAACCTTTGGATGTCCTGTTGCTGATCATGAGTGTACCAGACAGTGCCTTGATTGACTGGGTTTCATGAAAATGGTGTAGAACAGAGATGCCAGTAAGTTGGAGCCTGCGGATTAGTGGGCCTAGAGCAGTGGTGTGCAGGTGTGTGATAAAACATCTGTGGTGGGGCCATGTGGATCTGCCATTGGCTTCCACATGGCTTGTGACTGACACGGTGAAGCCAGCAGACCCTTATATGTAAAGGCATCTTGTTATATGGAGAGGTTTCCGGGCAATGTTCAGAAACAGGTTGCTATGGTCAAGGGGGCAAGCTCTGTGGGATAGAAGCCTGGTTGGTGCATTGTCCTCGGACCCTGAGTCAGCACACGTGACAGTACTCCCTCCAGAACTGTGTCCCAGTTGAACTCCTTGTATTTCATGAAGCAAATAGGAAACTCCCAGTGAAGCAGCAAGAAACACCAGGAAAAGTGGAGGATGACCAAATGGCCTCACAGTCCACACGGGGAAACACTTAGACCCCAGTGGCCACAGTTGACCTACAAAGAGAGAATTCAGCACTGCTGCCTCATGTTCACTGGAAAATCAGAAACCATGTCCTCCAGGCTACATAGATGCAGACCAAGCTTTGATGGTCTCACTACAAAGGAAGATAAAGCTCCTGACAACAACATATATTTCAAGGGTCCAACCTCAGAGGCAGTTTCCCAAGAAGTCTTTAGGCCAGCAGAGCTCCATGTTTGTGGAGTGTTTACCCTGTCCCTTACTTATGGAAACTCCTCTACCACCTCCAAGGTTGTGAACTCCTGAGCATTTTCCATTGTATATATGTATTCACAGATTTTCTAACTCTTTTCTTCAAATTGTGTCTTACTCGGGGCAAAGGTAATGTCAAGGCATTGTTCTTGATGAGAGTGGGAAGATTTTTGTGTAGCACAGAATTGCATACACATTGGATTCATTTTCCTATTTTCCATTCAAAATACTGAATCCCTGACACTAACCCATACCCTCCTGGACTCTGATTACCAATCCTGATATGATGGAGGAAAATAACCCAAACAGAATAGCAATACATGCAGTTCAGAGGAGGCATGGTGTCTAATTGGACTTTCCTTTGGCATTATAAAGGCTAGGTGTTATAAATCTAGTCCAATTTAAGAGAAGTAGTTCTCCATTTGTTTGTAAAGTTAACCAATATGTGAATTCCTGTCTCCCTTTCTCTGTAGACTGTTCAGCACATGTATATTTACGTGCACATATAGAATCCTACCTGGTATCCCATGTACATTCTTGTGAGGTGGCTGACATGGCAGATACAAATTGTGAGAAGAGATCACTCCTCCTAAATGCTGTTGGAACTGAAAATTCAACCTATGGGTGAGCTTTCTACTTGAACAACATGATACATAAATCCATGTTCAGTAAATTAAATATTTTTGGATCTGTGGATGATGTATATTTCATGATGAATTTTGATTGGCGTATATATTTCTACTTTTTAAAGTCTCTGTGTGTTTTTATGTTTGAATGTATAATATATATATATATATATATATATATATATATATATATACATATACACACACACACACACACACACACACACACTCTCTCCAGATTTTTCAAAGTATGAAATATATGTGTCTTATTATACACTCCCTAAATTCATTCATGTTCATGTATGTGGATTTATAATCATCTTTTCAAAAGATTATTCTCAGAAATATTCATCCACCTGAAATACACATTTGTTTCCTAGTGAATGGTGCTTAGAAATCCTAATATTTCTACTGTAACTGACCGAGTTTCGCATCAATGCAAGCAGATTCCTATGATACATGATGTGTATTTTGACGTTTCTTTTTTTTCGACACTGGTACATCACTATTTCTTCAGTTGATGCACATCATAAGATATATATTTCATCCACAATTTTCACAAATTTCCAGGCATTTGGTTCACTTTCAATCACTTCCTGCTTCAGAACACATGTACTCCTGTATATTTCTGGACTGGTCTTTTCATGAGACTTCTTTCCAAACACATTATTTTTGATTTCCATAATCACTTTTCAAGCAAATCTCACACAGCCTTCATGGTAAACCATAACCCTAATATAATCATTAGATATATAACTGGTTGGAATGAATGATTGTGTATCAATATTAGATTTCCTATATATTTTCAGGTATCAGTTCAATCCATTATGTAAATCGGAACCAGTTCTATTATTTATTCACAGTATGGTCTATTCATGCATTATCTCTATATTCATAGACACAGGGTACACCTATTGGTGCCCCCAAATACTAATCAATACGTCTTCAAGATATTGCTCCCAGAAATGGTGGAAGAAATACTCATGTCACCTGATCTACATATACATTTTATCACAGTGATATTCTGGACACATAATGCAAAGTTCACACTTATGATTGTTCCAAAGTCTAAATGGAAAGTGAGCATGTATTACTAAAAACATCCTTGTCCAGATGCCTGATGCTCTCAAATGTCAATCCTATCGGTGACTACACAGTTGCTTCGTCCTAAGATTACATATTCAAACTCAACCCTGTTGAAAATATCTAATCCTATCACTCACTTTATACTTTGACTGATTTCCCAATGTCTCTATTGATATCTGCTTTCCTATATAATTTCCCATATTCATTATTGTGACTGACTCTTCACATGTGCTGACATTTACATCTACTCTCTAACTGACACCCTACTGCTAAAGAACTTTTGGTCCAAATGTTATACTCACTCTTCTTCCTAAACCTACTGACTCTCTTCCTAATCCTACCTACTATCCCTTTTTGACTGGATGTTCTCTTCCACATTCAATCATCCAAGGTACAAGGTCTTATGCCATTGTATATCAATTTATCTGAGACAGCTGTGCAGAATGTAATTCCAAGCTAAGTATCCCAGTCAAGGGCCCAATGCCCTTCTGGGCTTCAAAGCTTACTTAGATTTCTGTTTTCATACATATACTTCACCTATATATTATTATAAATATCGCAGGTTCCCAATACCATTCTTCATCCAGTAGAATGATTCCTAACCCAAATCCAACATGTTCTTACCCCTAACCATACACTGTTCCCTCAATCCAACTTTACAGAAGAGCAGGGACAGAGTTGGTCTTACAATAGAGGAATGTAGGGGATCTTCCACGTGCTGAGAACTCAAAGGTCCATGCAGAAATGATGCCTGGAGAAGATGTAGGCAGCTCTGAAGGACATGAGAGAGCAAAAGTCATCTTCCATGGCAAACAACCTGGTCAGGATGAAGGGTTGTGTCTGAATGAGCCGCACTCTTCTTAATGTAGACAAGATGGACCAAACCAGGCCTGTGTGGAAAGCTGTTCCTGGGTGCCTATGGAGGATATACCATTCTAACTTGTGAAAGTGTCACAGGAAGCAGGGGCAGCCTCCATCTCATAGGACCCTTGGAAGCAACTGTTAGGACAACTTGGTTGCTAAGGCAGTGACCTCATTCAGTTCCTGAAGGAAGTGACCTCACCTCACTTCTTTTGTGATGGAACTCTCTGAACTTGGCAACAAGGAAGCCAGGCACCCAGAGCCAGTTTCAGTCCCAGTCCCAGTGGGCTCACTTGTTTGCATTTACCAAGGACAGAGTCAGTCTTTCTTGGTACCTACTGATGTGAGGATGACCAAATGCCAGGAAAACTCTGAAGAGGGCACTTTTCCGAGAAAGCAGGTAGTGAGTGGCTCACGGGTGGCTCCTGACAACTTCATTGAGTAGGCCAAGGAGGCCAGATCTGAGAGAGGACGGGCCATTTAGGGGAACATTGTATGGCCCACCAGTCAGAAGACACTCCGGATAGTCACAGACCTACTTGGGGGAAGGAGGTGCCTTAGTGGGTGTGGGTGTGAGTTTACGGTTTTGTCTCATGTTCTGAGAATAGGTAGGAAAGGCAGTTTGTTTGGTTTGGAGTGGACTGTTTCTAGTAAGTCGTTGGACAAGGCGAGTGTTTCTATGTCTGTGTATCCCACTGTATCCCTGGTTGTAGACATTGGAAAAGAGAATGAATCAATGGATGCATCCTGTCTAGTAGAAAACTTTCCAGCATTCATCCTTTCCAATTTATGAATGGACTGGGGCTTGCCTTATCTATGGGCAACACCTACTATCTTGCTAAGTTCCTGTTTTCTTCCTGAATTCTGGCCACTCTCCAGAATAGGCTCATGGTTTTGTGTCCAAGATATGTACCACCTCCCAGCTCTATGACATGGCCATGCACTGGATAACTGAAGGGAATGGCAAGCATCTCAGAAAACTCAGATATCAGTGTGACCAGTAAAGTGTCAGTGGAGAAACCCTGCTTTGGGCCTTTTGCTTACCTATTGTTCTGTTGCCCTGAGTGTCAGGAAGGTCTTTGCCTCAGGCCACCCCTTTGTGAAGCCTGAAGTAAACAGTTTTCAAATGGAAATGAAGGGGCATCACCTGTGGCTTTTGGCTTAATTCCTGTGCAAAGGGATGTGTGTGAATCAGCCTCTTGGCCCTGTGTGAGGCTGTGGCTTAGAGTCTCAGCACCTGATGGATTAAAGAAAGATCCCATGTGTGCATCCAAAGCCAAAATGGCAAAAAGAGCAGTCATTGTGGATGAAGTCTCTCGCTTTCCTCTGGAAAGTTCCTGACCTCCATCAAGTGAGAATAGGGATCCTTTGGGTCAAATGAGTTCTTCAAAGCCCTGCAGAGGCTAGCCCATAGGTTCTTGGGTTTTCTCATGTCTCCAATTCACACAAAGAATCTATACCCGAAAGTCAGTAGGCCTCAAATTGGAGGAGCAGAGCAGTATTAATGGCAGGCCTATTTGATCAATCCTGGGTCACAGGAAGAGTGTCCAGGCCACCCAGACATTAGGCAAATGAGGGGCAAGGGAGCTTATTCTAGACGCTGTCTTGGGCTGCCCCCTCATGGAAACCTCCAGCAAGAGGTTATGATGAGTGCCTATATGGAAGAAGATGAGGGCCATGTGGCAGTGTTTTGGTTTGAATTGTGGTCATTTCTGTGGCGGTTGGAAGGGATGACTTGGTCCACCTGGTCTTGAACTCTGGCGTGATTCCCCTCAGAGACTGAGTTCTGGAACTGAACTCAGAGAAGAATTGCCATGAATTGTGTTGGGATTTTAGGAGGCCACGCATGAGAGTTGCCCTTGGAAACTGAGATCTAGGCCCAGGGTGGCTTTCCACAGAGCACTGGGAATCTCAGCCAGGATATCACATGATTTTATTCTTAAAGACCTGGCAGCCATAATTGAGAGTCAAAACACACATGGACCTCACATTGTAGACCTCAATGGGCCTGGCTTGATGTGACCTTTTGGCCACTCTTGGGAAGCCTTGCCTCTGAGTGTTTCTCCAGAGCTTTCATTGAAATGAGCTTCCTCACCATTTAGTGGTTCCTGAATGAATAGAAACCCACAGTGCCTCCAAGTTCATCCTTGAAAAATGGCTTGATAAATACCATGAAATTTTTGAAATTCCCATGACCAGGTGGCACTGGAGAACCTTTGGATGTCCTGTTGCTGATCATGAGTGTACCAGACAGTGCCTTGATTGACTGGGTTTCATGAAAATGGTGTAGAACAGAGATGCCAGTAAGTTGGAGCCTGCGGATTAGTGGGCCTAGAGCAGTGGTGTGCAGGTGTGTGATAAAACATCTGTGGTGGGGCCATGTGGATCTGCCATTGGCTTCCACATGGCTTGTGACTGACACGGTGAAGCCAGCAGACCCTTATATGTAAAGGCATCTTGTTATATGGAGAGGTTTCCGGGCAATGTTCAGAAACAGGTTGCTATGGTCAAGGGGGCAAGCTCTGTGGGATAGAAGCCTGGTTGGTGCATTGTCCTCGGACCCTGAGTCAGCACACGTGACAGTACTCCCTCCAGAACTGTGTCCCAGTTGAACTCCTTGTATTTCATGAAGCAAATAGGAAACTCCCAGTGAAGCAGCAAGAAACACCAGGAAAAGTGGAGGATGACCAAATGGCCTCACAGTCCACACGGGGAAACACTTAGACCCCAGTGGCCACAGTTGACCTACAAAGAGAGAATTCAGCACTGCTGCCTCATGTTCACTGGAAAATCAGAAACCATGTCCTCCAGGCTACATAGATGCAGACCAAGCTTTGATGGTCTCACTACAAAGGAAGATAAAGCTCCTGACAACAACATATATTTCAAGGGTCCAACCTCAGAGGCAGTTTCCCAAGAAGTCTTTAGGCCAGCAGAGCTCCATGTTTGTGGAGTGTTTACCCTGTCCCTTACTTATGGAAACTCCTCTACCACCTCCAAGGTTGTGAACTCCTGAGCATTTTCCATTGTATATATGTATTCACAGATTTTCTAACTCTTTTCTTCAAATTGTGTCTTACTCGGGGCAAAGGTAATGTCAAGGCATTGTTCTTGATGAGAGTGGGAAGATTTTTGTGTAGCACAGAATTGCATACACATTGGATTCATTTTCCTATTTTCCATTCAAAATACTGAATCCCTGACACTAACCCATACCCTCCTGGACTCTGATTACCAATCCTGATATGATGGAGGAAAATAACCCAAACAGAATAGCAATACATGCAGTTCAGAGGAGGCATGGTGTCTAATTGGACTTTCCTTTGGCATTATAAAGGCTAGGTGTTATAAATCTAGTCCAATTTAAGAGAAGTAGTTCTCCATTTGTTTGTAAAGTTAACCAATATGTGAATTCCTGTCTCCCTTTCTCTGTAGACTGTTCAGCACATGTATATTTACGTGCACATATAGAATCCTACCTGGTATCCCATGTACATTCTTGTGAGGTGGCTGACATGGCAGATACAAATTGTGAGAAGAGATCACTCCTCCTAAATGCTGTTGGAACTGAAAATTCAACCTATGGGTGAGCTTTCTACTTGAACAACATGATACATAAATCCATGTTCAGTAAATTAAATATTTTTGGATCTGTGGATGATGTATATTTCATGATGAATTTTGATTGGCGTATATATTTCTACTTTTTAAAGTCTCTGTGTGTTTGTATGTTTGAATGTATATATATATATATATATATATATATATATATATATATATATATATACATATACACACACACACACACACACACACACACACACACTCTCTCCAGATTTTTCAAAGTATGAAATATATGTGTCTTATTATACACTCCCTAAATTCATTCATGTTCATGTATGTGGATTTATAATCATCTTTTCAAAAGATT
The DNA here is from genome assembly GCF_045843805.1 of Urocitellus parryii. NCBI lineage: Eukaryota > Metazoa > Chordata > Mammalia > Rodentia > Sciuridae > Urocitellus > Urocitellus parryii. The sequence continues at coordinate 78,899 of NW_027554097.1, read as the reverse complement.
ATTCTCAGAAATATTCATCCACCTGAAATACACATTTGTTTCCTAGTGAATGGTGCTTAGAAATCCTAATATTTCTACTGTAACTGACCGAGTTTCGCATCAATGCAAGTAGATTCCTATGATACATGATGTGTATTTTGACGTTTCTTTTTTTTCGACACTGGTACATCACTATTTCTTCAGTTGATGCACATCATAAGATATATATTTCATCCACAATTTTCACAAATTTCCAGGCATTTGGTTCACTTTCAATCACTTCCTGCTTCAGAACACATGTACTCCTGTATATTTCTGGACTGGTCTTTTCATGAGACTTCTTTCCAAACACATTATTTTTGATTTCCATAATCACTTTTCAAGCAAATCTCACACAGCCTTCATGGTAAACCATAACCCTAATATAATCATTAGATATATAACTGGTTGGAATGAATGATTGTGTATCAATATTAGATTTCCTATATATTTTCAGGTATCAGTTCAATCCATTATGTAAATCGGAACCAGTTCTATTATTTATTCACAGTATGGTCTATTCATGCATTATCTCTATATTCATAGACACAGGGTACACCTATTGGTGCCCCCAAATACTAATCAATACGTCTTCAAGATATTGCTCCCAGAAATGGTGGAAGAAATACTCATGTCACCTGATCTACATATACATTTTATCACAGTGATATTCTGGACACATAATGCAAAGTTCACACTTATGATTGTTCCAAAGTCTAAATGGAAAGTGAGCATGTATTACTAAAAACATCCTTGTCCAGATGCCTGATGCTCTCAAATGTCAATCCTATCGGTGACTACACAGTTGCTTCGTCCTAAGATTACATATTCAAACTCAACCCTGTTGAAAATATCTAATCCTATCACTCACTTTATACTTTGACTGATTTCCCAATGTCTCTATTGATATCTGCTTTCCTATATAATTTCCCATATTCATTATTGTGACTGACTCTTCACATGTGCTGACATTTACATCTACTCTCTAACTGACACCCTACTGCTAAAGAACTTTTGGTCCAAATGTTATACTCACTCTTCTTCCTAAACCTACTGACTCTCTTCCTAATCCTACCTACTATCCCTTTTTGACTGGATGTTCTCTTCCACATTCAATCATCCAAGGTACAAGGTCTTATGCCATTGTATATCAATTTATCTGAGACAGCTGTGCAGAATGTAATTCCAAGCTAAGTATCCCAGTCAAGGGCCCAATGCCCTTCTGGGCTTCAAAGCTTACTTAGATTTCTGTTTTCATACATATACTTCACCTATATATTATTATAAATATCGCAGGTTCCCAATACCATTCTTCATCCAGTAGAATGATTCCTAACCCAAATCCAACATGTTCTTACCCCTAACCATACACTGTTCCCTCAATCCAACTTTACAGAAGAGCAGGGACAGAGTTGGTCTTACAATAGAGGAATGTAGGGGATCTTCCACGTGCTGAGAACTCAAAGGTCCATGCAGAAATGATGCCTGGAGAAGATGTAGGCAGCTCTGAAGGACATGAGAGAGCAAAAGTCATCTTCCATGGCAAACAACCTGGTCAGGATGAAGGGTTGTGTCTGAATGAGCCGCACTCTTCTTAATGTAGACAAGATGGACCAAACCAGGCCTGTGTGGAAAGCTGTTCCTGGGTGCCTATGGAGGATATACCATTCTAACTTGTGAAAGTGTCACAGGAAGCAGGGGCAGCCTCCATCTCATAGGACCCTTGGAAGCAACTGTTAGGACAACTTGGTTGCTAAGGCAGTGACCTCATTCAGTTCCTGAAGGAAGTGACCTCACCTCACTTCTTTTGTGATGGAACTCTCTGAACTTGGCAACAAGGAAGCCAGGCACCCAGAGCCAGTTTCAGTCCCAGTCCCAGTGGGCTCACTTGTTTGCATTTACCAAGGACAGAGTCAGTCTTTCTTGGTACCTACTGATGTGAGGATGACCAAATGCCAGGAAAACTCTGAAGAGGGCACTTTTCCGAGAAAGCAGGTAGTGAGTGGCTCACGGGTGGCTCCTGACAACTTCATTGAGTAGGCCAAGGAGGCCAGATCTGAGAGAGGACGGGCCATTTAGGGGAACATTGTATGGCCCACCAGTCAGAAGACACTCCGGATAGTCACAGACCTACTTGGGGGAAGGAGGTGCCTTAGTGGGTGTGGGTGTGAGTTTACGGTTTTGTCTCATGTTCTGAGAATAGGTAGGAAAGGCAGTTTGTTTGGTTTGGAGTGGACTGTTTCTAGTAAGTCGTTGGACAAGGCGAGTGTTTCTATGTCTGTGTATCCCACTGTATCCCTGGTTGTAGACATTGGAAAAGAGAATGAATCAATGGATGCATCCTGTCTAGTAGAAAACTTTCCAGCATTCATCCTTTCCAATTTATGAATGGACTGGGGCTTGCCTTATCTATGGGCAACACCTACTATCTTGCTAAGTTCCTGTTTTCTTCCTGAATTCTGGCCACTCTCCAGAATAGGCTCATGGTTTTGTGTCCAAGATATGTACCACCTCCCAGCTCTATGACATGGCCATGCACTGGATAACTGAAGGGAATGGCAAGCATCTCAGAAAACTCAGATATCAGTGTGACCAGTAAAGTGTCAGTGGAGAAACCCTGCTTTGGGCCTTTTGCTTACCTATTGTTCTGTTGCCCTGAGTGTCAGGAAGGTCTTTGCCTCAGGCCACCCCTTTGTGAAGCCTGAAGTAAACAGTTTTCAAATGGAAATGAAGGGGCATCACCTGTGGCTTTTGGCTTAATTCCTGTGCAAAGGGATGTGTGTGAATCAGCCTCTTGGCCCTGTGTGAGGCTGTGGCTTAGAGTCTCAGCACCTGATGGATTAAAGAAAGATCCCATGTGTGCATCCAAAGCCAAAATGGCAAAAAGAGCAGTCATTGTGGATGAAGTCTCTCGCTTTCCTCTGGAAAGTTCCTGACCTCCATCAAGTGAGAATAGGGATCCTTTGGGTCAAATGAGTTCTTCAAAGCCCTGCAGAGGCTAGCCCATAGGTTCTTGGGTTTTCTCATGTCTCCAATTCACACAAAGAATCTATACCCGAAAGTCAGTAGGCCTCAAATTGGAGGAGCAGAGCAGTATTAATGGCAGGCCTATTTGATCAATCCTGGGTCACAGGAAGAGTGTCCAGGCCACCCAGACATTAGGCAAATGAGGGGCAAGGGAGCTTATTCTAGACGCTGTCTTGGGCTGCCCCCTCATGGAAACCTCCAGCAAGAGGTTATGATGAGTGCCTATATGGAAGAAGATGAGGGCCATGTGGCAGTGTTTTGGTTTGAATTGTGGTCATTTCTGTGGCGGTTGGAAGGGATAACTTGGTCCACCTGGTCTTGAACTCTGGCGTGATTCCCCTCAGAGACTGAGTTCTGGAACTGAACTCAGAGAAGAATTGCCATGAATTGTGTTGGGATTTTAGGAGGCCACGCATGAGAGTTGCCCTTGGAAACTGAGATCTAGGCCCAGGGTGGCTTTCCACAGAGCACTGGGAATCTCAGCCAGGATATCACATGATTTTATTCTTAGAGACCTGGCAGCCATAATTGAGAGTCAAAACACACATGGACCTCACATTGTAGACCTCAATGGGCCTGGCTTGATGTGACCTTTTGGCCACTCTTGGGAAGCCTTGCCTCTGAGTGTTTCTCCAGAGCTTTCATTGAAATGAGCTTCCTCACCATTTAGTGGTTCCTGAATGAATAGAAACCCACAGTGCCTCCAAGTTCATCCTTGAAAAATGGCTTGATAAATACCATGAAATTTTTGAAATTCCCATGACCAGGTGGCACTGGAGAACCTTTGGATGTCCTGTTGCTGATCATGAGTGTACCAGACAGTGCCTTGATTGACTGGGTTTCATGAAAATGGTGTAGAACAGAGATGCCAGTAAGTTGGAGCCTGCGGATTAGTGGGCCTAGAGCAGTGGTGTGCAGGTGTGTGATAAAACATCTGTGGTGGGGCCATGTGGATCTGCCATTGGCTTCCACATGGCTTGTGACTGACACGGTGAAGCCAGCAGACCCTTATATGTAAAGGCATCTTGTTATATGGAGAGGTTTCCGGGCAATGTTCAGAAACAGGTTGCTATGGTCAAGGGGGCAAGCTCTGTGGGATAGAAGCCTGGTTGGTGCATTGTCCTCGGACCCTGAGTCAGCACACGTGACAGTACTCCCTCCAGAACTGTGTCCCAGTTGAACTCCTTGTATTTCATGAAGCAAATAGGAAACTCCCAGTGAAGCAGCAAGAAACACCAGGAAAAGTGGAGGATGACCAAATGGCCTCACAGTCCACACGGGGAAACACTTAGACCCCAGTGGCCACAGTTGACCTACAAAGAGAGAATTCAGCACTGCTGCCTCATGTTCACTGGAAAATCAGAAACCATGTCCTCCAGGCTACATAGATGCAGACCAAGCTTTGATGGTCTCACTACAAAGGAAGATAAAGCTCCTGACAACAACATATATTTCAAGGGTCCAACCTCAGAGGCAGTTTCCCAAGAAGTCTTTAGGCCAGCAGAGCTCCATGTTTGTGGAGTGTTTACCCTGTCCCTTACTTATGGAAACTCCTCTACCACCTCCAAGGTTGTGAACTCCTGAGCATTTTCCATTGTATATATGTATTCACAGATTTTCTAACTCTTTTCTTCAAATTGTGTCTTACTCGGGGCAAAGGTAATGTCAAGGCATTGTTCTTGATGAGAGTGGGAAGATTTTTGTGTAGCACAGAATTGCATACACATTGGATTCATTTTCCTCTTTTCCATTCAAAATACTGAATCCCTGACACTAACCCATACCCTCCTGGACTCTGATTACCAATCCTGATATGATGGAGGAAAATAACCCAAACAGAATAGCAATACATGCAGTTCAGAGGAGGCATGGTGTCTAATTGGACTTTCCTTTGGCATTATAAAGGCTAGGTGTTATAAATCTAGTCCAATTTAAGAGAAGTAGTTCTCCATTTGTTTGTAAAGTTAACCAATATGTGAATTCCTGTCTCCCTTTCTCTGTAGACTGTTCAGCACATGTATATTTACGTGCACATATAGAATCCTACCTGGTATCCCATGTACATTCTTGTGAGGTGGCTGACATGGCAGATACAAATTGTGAGAAGAGATCACTCCTCCTAAATGCTGTTGGAACTGAAAATTCAACCTATGGGTGAGCTTTCTACTTGAACAACATGATACATAAATCCATGTTCAGTAAATTAAATATTTTTGGATCTGTGGATGATGTATATTTCATGATGAATTTTGATTGGCGTATATATTTCTACTTTTTAAAGTCTCTGTGTGTTTGTATGTTTGAATGTATATATATATATATATATATATATATATATATATATATATATATACATATACACACACACACACACACACACACACACACACACACTCTCTCCAGATTTTTCAAAGTATGAAATATATGTGTCTTATTATACACTCCCTAAATTCATTCATGTTCATGTATGTGGATTTATAATCATCTTTTCAAAAGATTATTCTCAGAAATATTCATCCACCTGAAATACACATTTGTTTCCTAGTGAATGGTGCTTAGAAATCCTAATATTTCTACTGTAACTGACCGAGTTTCGCATCAATGCAAGTAGATTCCTATGATACATGATGTGTATTTTGACGTTTCTTTTTTTTCGACACTGGTACATCACTATTTCTTCAGTTGATGCACATCATAAGATATATATTTCATCCACAATTTTCACAAATTTCCAGGCATTTGGTTCACTTTCAATCACTTCCTGCTTCAGAACACATGTACTCCTGTATATTTCTGGACTGGTCTTTTCATGAGACTTCTTTCCAAACACATTATTTTTGATTTCCATAATCACTTTTCAAGCAAATCTCACACAGCCTTCATGGTAAACCATAACCCTAATATAATCATTAGATATATAACTGGTTGGAATGAATGATTGTGTATCAATATTAGATTTCCTATATATTTTCAGGTATCAGTTCAATCCATTATGTAAATCGGAACCAGTTCTATTATTTATTCACAGTATGGTCTATTCATGCATTATCTCTATATTCATAGACACAGGGTACACCTATTGGTGCCCCCAAATACTAATCAATACGTCTTCAAGATATTGCTCCCAGAAATGGTGGAAGAAATACTCATGTCACCTGATCTACATATACATTTTATCACAGTGATATTCTGGACACATAATGCAAAGTTCACACTTATGATTGTTCCAAAGTCTAAATGGAAAGTGAGCATGTATTACTAAAAACATCCTTGTCCAGATGCCTGATGCTCTCAAATGTCAATCCTATCGGTGACTACACAGTTGCTTCGTCCTAAGATTACATATTCAAACTCAACCCTGTTGAAAATATCTAATCCTATCACTCACTTTATACTTTGACTGATTTCCCAATGTCTCTATTGATATCTGCTTTCCTATATAATTTCCCATATTCATTATTGTGACTGACTCTTCACATGTGCTGACATTTACATCTACTCTCTAACTGACACCCTACTGCTAAAGAACTTTTGGTCCAAATGTTATACTCACTCTTCTTCCTAAACCTACTGACTCTCTTCCTAATCCTACCTACTATCCCTTTTTGACTGGATGTTCTCTTCCACATTCAATCATCCAAGGTACAAGGTCTTATGCCATTGTATATCAATTTATCTGAGACAGCTGTGCAGAATGTAATTCCAAGCTAAGTATCCCAGTCAAGGGCCCAATGCCCTTCTGGGCTTCAAAGCTTACTTAGATTTCTGTTTTCATACATATACTTCACCTATATATTATTATAAATATCGCAGGTTCCCAATACCATTCTTCATCCAGTAGAATGATTCCTAACCCAAATCCAACATGTTCTTACCCCTAACCATACACTGTTCCCTCAATCCAACTTTACAGAAGAGCAGGGACAGAGTTGGTCTTACAATAGAGGAATGTAGGGGATCTTCCACGTGCTGAGAACTCAAAGGTCCATGCAGAAATGATGCCTGGAGAAGATGTAGGCAGCTCTGAAGGACATGAGAGAGCAAAAGTCATCTTCCATGGCAAACAACCTGGTCAGGATGAAGGGTTGTGTCTGAATGAGCCGCACTCTTCTTAATGTAGACAAGATGGACCAAACCAGGCCTGTGTGGAAAGCTGTTCCTGGGTGCCTATGGAGGATATACCATTCTAACTTGTGAAAGTGTCACAGGAAGCAGGGGCAGCCTCCATCTCATAGGACCCTTGGAAGCAACTGTTAGGACAACTTGGTTGCTAAGGCAGTGACCTCATTCAGTTCCTGAAGGAAGTGACCTCACCTCACTTCTTTTGTGATGGAACTCTCTGAACTTGGCAACAAGGAAGCCAGGCACCCAGAGCCAGTTTCAGTCCCAGTCCCAGTGGGCTCACTTGTTTGCATTTACCAAGGACAGAGTCAGTCTTTCTTGGTACCTACTGATGTGAGGATGACCAAATGCCAGGAAAACTCTGAAGAGGGCACTTTTCCGAGAAAGCAGGTAGTGAGTGGCTCACGGGTGGCTCCTGACAACTTCATTGAGTAGGCCAAGGAGGCCAGATCTGAGAGAGGACGGGCCATTTAGGGGAACATTGTATGGCCCACCAGTCAGAAGACACTCCGGATAGTCACAGACCTACTTGGGGGAAGGAGGTGCCTTAGTGGGTGTGGGTGTGAGTTTACGGTTTTGTCTCATGTTCTGAGAATAGGTAGGAAAGGCAGTTTGTTTGGTTTGGAGTGGACTGTTTCTAGTAAGTCGTTGGACAAGGCGAGTGTTTCTATGTCTGTGTATCCCACTGTATCCCTGGTTGTAGACATTGGAAAAGAGAATGAATCAATGGATGCATCCTGTCTAGTAGAAAACTTTCCAGCATTCATCCTTTCCAATTTATGAATGGACTGGGGCTTGCCTTATCTATGGGCAACACCTACTATCTTGCTAAGTTCCTGTTTTCTTCCTGAATTCTGGCCACTCTCCAGAATAGGCTCATGGTTTTGTGTCCAAGATATGTACCACCTCCCAGCTCTATGACATGGCCATGCACTGGATAACTGAAGGGAATGGCAAGCATCTCAGAAAACTCAGATATCAGTGTGACCAGTAAAGTGTCAGTGGAGAAACCCTGCTTTGGGCCTTTTGCTTACCTATTGTTCTGTTGCCCTGAGTGTCAGGAAGGTCTTTGCCTCAGGCCACCCCTTTGTGAAGCCTGAAGTAAACAGTTTTCAAATGGAAATGAAGGGGCATCACCTGTGGCTTTTGGCTTAATTCCTGTGCAAAGGGATGTGTGTGAATCAGCCTCTTGGCCCTGTGTGAGGCTGTGGCTTAGAGTCTCAGCACCTGATGGATTAAAGAAAGATCCCATGTGTGCATCCAAAGCCAAAATGGCAAAAAGAGCAGTCATTGTGGATGAAGTCTCTCGCTTTCCTCTGGAAAGTTCCTGACCTCCATCAAGTGAGAATAGGGATCCTTTGGGTCAAATGAGTTCTTCAAAGCCCTGCAGAGGCTAGCCCATAGGTTCTTGGGTTTTCTCATGTCTCCAATTCACACAAAGAATCTATACCCGAAAGTCAGTAGGCCTCAAATTGGAGGAGCAGAGCAGTATTAATGGCAGGCCTATTTGATCAATCCTGGGTCACAGGAAGAGTGTCCAGGCCACCCAGACATTAGGCAAATGAGGGGCAAGGGAGCTTATTCTAGACGCTGTCTTGGGCTGCCCCCTCATGGAAACCTCCAGCAAGAGGTTATGATGAGTGCCTATATGGAAGAAGATGAGGGCCATGTGGCAGTGTTTTGGTTTGAATTGTGGTCATTTCTGTGGCGGTTGGAAGGGATGACTTGGTCCACCTGGTCTTGAACTCTGGCGTGATTCCCCTCAGAGACTGAGTTCTGGAACTGAACTCAGAGAAGAATTGCCATGAATTGTGTTGGGATTTTAGGAGGCCACGCATGAGAGTTGCCCTTGGAAACTGAGATCTAGGCCCAGGGTGGCTTTCCACAGAGCACTGGGAATCTCAGCCAGGATATCACATGATTTTATTCTTAAAGACCTGGCAGCCATAATTGAGAGTCAAAACACACATGGACCTCACATTGTAGACCTCAATGGGCCTGGCTTGATGTGACCTTTTGGCCACTCTTGGGAAGCCTTGCCTCTGAGTGTTTCTCCAGAGCTTTCATTGAAATGAGCTTCCTCACCATTTAGTGGTTCCTGAATGAATAGAAACCCACAGTGCCTCCAAGTTCATCCTTGAAAAATGGCTTGATAAATACCATGAAATTTTTGAAATTCCCATGACCAGGTGGCACTGGAGAACCTTTGGATGTCCTGTTGCTGATCATGAGTGTACCAGACAGTGCCTTGATTGACTGGGTTTCATGAAAATGGTGTAGAACAGAGATGCCAGTAAGTTGGAGCCTGCGGATTAGTGGGCCTAGAGCAGTGGTGTGCAGGTGTGTGATAAAACATCTGTGGTGGGGCCATGTGGATCTGCCATTGGCTTCCACATGGCTTGTGACTGACACGGTGAAGCCAGCAGACCCTTATATGTAAAGGCATCTTGTTATATGGAGAGGTTTCCGGGCAATGTTCAGAAACAGGTTGCTATGGTCAAGGGGGCAAGCTCTGTGGGATAGAAGCCTGGTTGGTGCATTGTCCTCGGACCCTGAGTCAGCACACGTGACAGTACTCCCTCCAGAACTGTGTCCCAGTTGAACTCCTTGTATTTCATGAAGCAAATAGGAAACTCCCAGTGAAGCAGCAAGAAACACCAGGAAAAGTGGAGGATGACCAAATGGCCTCACAGTCCACACGGGGAAACACTTAGACCCCAGTGGCCACAGTTGACCTACAAAGAGAGAATTCAGCACTGCTGCCTCATGTTCACTGGAAAATCAGAAACCATGTCCTCCAGGCTACATAGATGCAGACCAAGCTTTGATGGTCTCACTACAAAGGAAGATAAAGCTCCTGACAACAACATATATTTCAAGGGTCCAACCTCAGAGGCAGTTTCCCAAGAAGTCTTTAGGCCAGCAGAGCTCCATGTTTGTGGAGTGTTTACCCTGTCCCTTACTTATGGAAACTCCTCTACCACCTCCAAGGTTGTGAACTCCTGAGCATTTTCCATTGTATATATGTATTCACAGATTTTCTAACTCTTTTCTTCAAATTGTGTCTTACTCGGGGCAAAGGTAATGTCAAGGCATTGTTCTTGATGAGAGTGGGAAGATTTTTGTGTAGCACAGAATTGCATACACATTGGATTCATTTTCCTATTTTCCATTCAAAATACTGAATCCCTGACACTAACCCATACCCTCCTGGACTCTGATTACCAATCCTGATATGATGGAGGAAAATAACCCAAACAGAATAGCAATACATGCAGTTCAGAGGAGGCATGGTGTCTAATTGGACTTTCCTTTGGCATTATAAAGGCTAGGTGTTATAAATCTAGTCCAATTTAAGAGAAGTAGTTCTCCATTTGTTTGTAAAGTTAACCAATATGTGAATTCCTGTCTCCCTTTCTCTGTAGACTGTTCAGCACATGTATATTTACGTGCACATATAGAATCCTACCTGGTATCCCATGTACATTCTTGTGAGGTGGCTGACATGGCAGATACAAATTGTGAGAAGAGATCACTCCTCCTAAATGCTGTTGGAACTGAAAATTCAACCTATGGGTGAGCTTTCTACTTGAACAACATGATACATAAATCCATGTTCAGTAAATTAAATATTTTTGGATCTGTGGATGATGTATATTTCATGATGAATTTTGATTGGCGTATATATTTCTACTTTTTAAAGTCTCTGTGTGTTTTTATGTTTGAATGTATATATATATATATATATATATATATATATATATATATATATATACATATACACACACACACACACACACACACACTCTCTCCAGATTTTTCAAAGTATGAAATATATGTGTCTTATTATACACTCCCTAAATTCATTCATGTTCATGTATGTGGATTTATAATCATCTTTTCAAAAGATTATTCTCAGAAATATTCATCCACCTGAAATACACATTTGTTTCCTAGTGAATGGTGCTTAGAAATCCTAATATTTCTACTGTAACTGACCGAGTTTCGCATCAATGCAAGCAGATTCCTATGATACATGATGTGTATTTTGACGTTTCTTTTTTTTCGACACTGGTACATCACTATTTCTTCAGTTGATGCACATCATAAGATATATATTTCATCCACAATTTTCACAAATTTCCAGGCATTTGGTTCACTTTCAATCACTTCCTGCTTCAGAACACATGTACTCCTGTATATTTCTGGACTGGTCTTTTCATGAGACTTCTTTCCAAACACATTATTTTTGATTTCCATAATCACTTTTCAAGCAAATCTCACACAGCCTTCATGGTAAACCATAACCCTAATATAATCATTAGATATATAACTGGTTGGAATGAATGATTGTGTATCAATATTAGATTTCCTATATATTTTCAGGTATCAGTTCAATCCATTATGTAAATCGGAACCAGTTCTATTATTTATTCACAGTATGGTCTATTCATGCATTATCTCTATATTCATAGACACAGGGTACACCTATTGGTGCCCCCAAATACTAATCAATACGTCTTCAAGATATTGCTCCCAGAAATGGTGGAAGAAATACTCATGTCACCTGATCTACATATACATTTTATCACAGTGATATTCTGGACACATAATGCAAAGTTCACACTTATGATTGTTCCAAAGTCTAAATGGAAAGTGAGCATGTATTACTAAAAACATCCTTGTCCAGATGCCTGATGCTCTCAAATGTCAATCCTATCGGTGACTACACAGTTGCTTCGTCCTAAGATTACATATTCAAACTCAACCCTGTTGAAAATATCTAATCCTATCACTCACTTTATACTTTGACTGATTTCCCAATGTCTCTATTGATATCTGCTTTCCTATATAATTTCCCATATTCATTATTGTGACTGACTCTTCACATGTGCTGACATTTACATCTACTCTCTAACTGACACCCTACTGCTAAAGAACTTTTGGTCCAAATGTTATACTCACTCTTCTTCCTAAACCTACTGACTCTCTTCCTAATCCTACCTACTATCCCTTTTTGACTGGATGTTCTCTTCCACATTCAATCATCCAAGGTACAAGGTCTTATGCCATTGTATATCAATTTATCTGAGACAGCTGTGCAGAATGTAATTCCAAGCTAAGTATCCCAGTCAAGGGCCCAATGCCCTTCTGGGCTTCAAAGCTTACTTAGATTTCTGTTTTCATACATATACTTCACCTATATATTATTATAAATATCGCAGGTTCCCAATACCATTCTTCATCCAGTAGAATGATTCCTAACCCAAATCCAACATGTTCTTACCCCTAACCATACACTGTTCCCTCAATCCAACTTTACAGAAGAGCAGGGACAGAGTTGGTCTTACAATAGAGGAATGTAGGGGATCTTCCACGTGCTGAGAACTCAAAGGTCCATGCAGAAATGATGCCTGGAGAAGATGTAGGCAGCTCTGAAGGACATGAGAGAGCAAAAGTCATCTTCCATGGCAAACAACCTGGTCAGGATGAAGGGTTGTGTCTGAATGAGCCGCACTCTTCTTAATGTAGACAAGATGGACCAAACCAGGCCTGTGTGGAAAGCTGTTCCTGGGTGCCTATGGAGGATATACCATTCTAACTTGTGAAAGTGTCACAGGAAGCAGGGGCAGCCTCCATCTCATAGGACCCTTGGAAGCAACTGTTAGGACAACTTGGTTGCTAAGGCAGTGACCTCATTCAGTTCCTGAAGGAAGTGACCTCACCTCACTTCTTTTGTGATGGAACTCTCTGAACTTGGCAACAAGGAAGCCAGGCACCCAGAGCCAGTTTCAGTCCCAGTCCCAGTGGGCTCACTTGTTTGCATTTACCAAGGACAGAGTCAGTCTTTCTTGGTACCTACTGATGTGAGGATGACCAAATGCCAGGAAAACTCTGAAGAGGGCACTTTTCCGAGAAAGCAGGTAGTGAGTGGCTCACGGGTGGCTCCTGACAACTTCATTGAGTAGGCCAAGGAGGCCAGATCTGAGAGAGGACGGGCCATTTAGGGGAACATTGTATGGCCCACCAGTCAGAAGACACTCCGGATAGTCACAGACCTACTTGGGGGAAGGAGGTGCCTTAGTGGGTGTGGGTGTGAGTTTACGGTTTTGTCTCATGTTCTGAGAATAGGTAGGAAAGGCAGTTTGTTTGGTTTGGAGTGGACTGTTTCTAGTAAGTCGTTGGACAAGGCGAGTGTTTCTATGTCTGTGTATCCCACTGTATCCCTGGTTGTAGACATTGGAAAAGAGAATGAATCAATGGATGCATCCTGTCTAGTAGAAAACTTTCCAGCATTCATCCTTTCCAATTTATGAATGGACTGGGGCTTGCCTTATCTATGGGCAACACCTACTATCTTGCTAAGTTCCTGTTTTCTTCCTGAATTCTGGCCACTCTCCAGAATAGGCTCATGGTTTTGTGTCCAAGATATGTACCACCTCCCAGCTCTATGACATGGCCATGCACTGGATAACTGAAGGGAATGGCAAGCATCTCAGAAAACTCAGATATCAGTGTGACCAGTAAAGTGTCAGTGGAGAAACCCTGCTTTGGGCCTTTTGCTTACCTATTGTTCTGTTGCCCTGAGTGTCAGGAAGGTCTTTGCCTCAGGCCACCCCTTTGTGAAGCCTGAAGTAAACAGTTTTCAAATGGAAATGAAGGGGCATCACCTGTGGCTTTTGGCTTAATTCCTGTGCAAAGGGATGTGTGTGAATCAGCCTCTTGGCCCTGTGTGAGGCTGTGGCTTAGAGTCTCAGCACCTGATGGATTAAAGAAAGATCCCATGTGTGCATCCAAAGCCAAAATGGCAAAAAGAGCAGTCATTGTGGATGAAGTCTCTCGCTTTCCTCTGGAAAGTTCCTGACCTCCATCAAGTGAGAATAGGGATCCTTTGGGTCAAATGAGTTCTTCAAAGCCCTGCAGAGGCTAGCCCATAGGTTCTTGGGTTTTCTCATGTCTCCAATTCACACAAAGAATCTATACCCGAAAGTCAGTAGGCCTCAAATTGGAGGAGCAGAGCAGTATTAATGGCAGGCCTATTTGATCAATCCTGGGTCACAGGAAGAGTGTCCAGGCCACCCAGACATTAGGCAAATGAGGGGCAAGGGAGCTTATTCTAGACGCTGTCTTGGGCTGCCCCCTCATGGAAACCTCCAGCAAGAGGTTATGATGAGTGCCTATATGGAAGAAGATGAGGGCCATGTGGCAGTGTTTTGGTTTGAATTGTGGTCATTTCTGTGGCGGTTGGAAGGGATGACTTGGTCCACCTGGTCTTGAACTCTGGCGTGATTCCCCTCAGAGACTGAGTTCTGGAACTGAACTCAGAGAAGAATTGCCATGAAATGTGTTGGGATTTTAGGAGGCCACGCATGAGAGTTGCCCTTGGAAACTGAGATCTAGGCCCAGGGTGGCTTTCCACAGAGCACTGGGAATCTCAGCCAGGATATCACATGATTTTATTCTTAAAGACCTGGCAGCCATAATTGAGAGTCAAAACACACATGGACCTCACATTGTAGACCTCAATGGGCCTGGCTTGATGTGACCTTTTGGCCACTCTTGGGAAGCCTTGCCTCTGAGTGTTTCTCCAGAGCTTTCATTGAAATGAGCTTCCTCACCATTTAGTGGTTCCTGAATGAATAGAAACCCACAGTGCCTCCAAGTTCATCCTTGAAAAATGGCTTGATAAATACCATGAAATTTTTGAAATTCCCATGACCAGGTGGCACTGGAGAACCTTTGGATGTCCTGTTGCTGATCATGAGTGTACCAGACAGTGCCTTGATTGACTGGGTTTCATGAAAATGGTGTAGAACAGAGATGCCAGTAAGTTGGAGCCTGCGGATTAGTGGGCCTAGAGCAGTGGTGTGCAGGTGTGTGATAAAACATCTGTGGTGGGGCCATGTGGATCTGCCATTGGCTTCCACATGGCTTGTGACTGACACGGTGAAGCCAGCAGACCCTTATATGTAAAGGCATCTTGTTATATGGAGAGGTTTCCGGGCAATGTTCAGAAACAGGTTGCTATGGTCAAGGGGGCAAGCTCTGTGGGATAGAAGCCTGGTTGGTGCATTGTCCTCGGACCCTGAGTCAGCACACGTGACAGTACTCCCTCCAGAACTGTGTCCCAGTTGAACTCCTTGTATTTCATGAAGCAAATAGGAAACTCCCAGTGAAGCAGCAAGAAACACCAGGAAAAGTGGAGGATGACCAAATGGCCTCACAGTCCACACGGGGAAACACTTAGACCCCAGTGGCCACAGTTGACCTACAAAGAGAGAATTCAGCACTGCTGCCTCATGTTCACTGGAAAATCAGAAACCATGTCCTCCAGGCTACATAGATGCAGACCAAGCTTTGATGGTCTCACTACAAAGGAAGATAAAGCTCCTGACAACAACATATATTTCAAGGGTCCAACCTCAGAGGCAGTTTCCCAAGAAGTCTTTAGGCCAGCAGAGCTCCATGTTTGTGGAGTGTTTACCCTGTCCCTTACTTATGGAAACTCCTCTACCACCTCCAAGGTTGTGAACTCCTGAGCATTTTCCATTGTATATATGTATTCACAGATTTTCTAACTCTTTTCTTCAAATTGTGTCTTACTCGGGGCAAAGGTAATGTCAAGGCATTGTTCTTGATGAGAGTGGGAAGATTTTTGTGTAGCACAGAATTGCATACACATTGGATTCATTTTCCTCTTTTCCATTCAAAATACTGAATCCCTGACACTAACCCATACCCTCCTGGACTCTGATTACCAATCCTGATATGATGGAGGAAAATAACCCAAACAGAATAGCAATACATGCAGTTCAGAGGAGGCATGGTGTCTAATTGGACTTTCCTTTGGCATTATAAAGGCTAGGTGTTATAAATCTAGTCCAATTTAAGAGAAGTAGTTCTCCATTTGTTTGTAAAGTTAACCAATATGTGAATTCCTGTCTCCCTTTCTCTGTAGACTGTTCAGCACATGTATATTTACGTGCACATATAGAATCCTACCTGGTATCCCATGTACATTCTTGTGAGGTGGCTGACATGGCAGATACAAATTGTGAGAAGAGATCACTCCTCCTAAATGCTGTTGGAACTGAAAATTCAACCTATGGGTGAGCTTTCTACTTGAACAACATGATACATAAATCCATGTTCAGTAAATTAAATATTTTTGGATCTGTGGATGATGTATATTTCATGATGAATTTTGATTGGCGTATATATTTCTACTTTTTAAAGTCTCTGTGTGTTTGTATGTTTGAATGTATATATATATATATATATATATATATATATATATATATATATATATACATATACACACACACACACACACACACACACACACTCTCTCTCCAGATTTTTCAAAGTATGAAATATATGTGTCTTATTATACACTCCCTAAATTCATTCATGTTCATGTATGTGGATTTATAATCATCTTTTCAAAAGATTATTCTCAGAAATATTCATCCACCTGAAATACACATTTGTTTCCTAGTGAATGGTGCTTAGAAATCCTAATATTTCTACTGTAACTGACCGAGTTTCGCATCAATGCAAGTAGATTCCTATGATACATGATGTGTATTTTGACGTTTCTTTTTTTTCGACACTGGTACATCACTATTTCTTCAGTTGATGCACATCATAAGATATATATTTCATCCACAATTTTCACAAATTTCCAGGCATTTGGTTCACTTTCAATCACTTCCTGCTTCAGAACACATGTACTCCTGTATATTTCTGGACTGGTCTTTTCATGAGACTTCTTTCCAAACACATTATTTTTGATTTCCATAATCACTTTTCAAGCAAATCTCACACAGCCTTCATGGTAAACCATAACCCTAATATAATCATTAGATATATAACTGGTTGGAATGAATGATTGTGTATCAATATTAGATTTCCTATATATTTTCAGGTATCAGTTCAATCCATTATGTAAATCGGAACCAGTTCTATTATTTATTCACAGTATGGTCTATTCATGCATTATCTCTATATTCATAGACACAGGGTACACCTATTGGTGCCCCCAAATACTAATCAATACGTCTTCAAGATATTGCTCCCAGAAATGGTGGAAGAAATACTCATGTCACCTGATCTACATATACATTTTATCACAGTTATATTCTGGACACATAATGCAAAGTTCACACTTATGATTGTTCCAAAGTCTAAATGGAAAGTGAGCATGTATTACTAAAAACATCCTTGTCCAGATGCCTGATGCTCTCAAATGTCAATCCTATCGGTGACTACACAGTTGCTTCGTCCTAAGATTACATATTCAAACTCAACCCTGTTGAAAATATCTAATCCTATCACTCACTTTATACTTTGACTGATTTCCCAATGTCTCTATTGATATCTGCTTTCCTATATAATTTCCCATATTCATTATTGTGACTGACTCTTCACATGTGCTGACATTTACATCTACTCTCTAACTGACACCCTACTGCTAAAGAACTTTTGGTCCAAATGTTATACTCACTCTTCTTCCTAAACCTACTGACTCTCTTCCTAATCCTACCTACTATCCCTTTTTGACTGGATGTTCTCTTCCACATTCAATCATCCAAGGTACAAGGTCTTATGCCATTGTATATCAATTTATCTGAGACAGCTGTGCAGAATGTAATTCCAAGCTAAGTATCCCAGTCAAGGGCCCAATGCCCTTCTGGGCTTCAAAGCTTACTTAGATTTCTGTTTTCATACATATACTTCACCTATATATTATTATAAATATCGCAGGTTCCCAATACCATTCTTCATCCAGTAGAATGATTCCTAACCCAAATCCAACATGTTCTTACCCCTAACCATACACTGTTCCCTCAATCCAACTTTACAGAAGAGCAGGGACAGAGTTGGTCTTACAATAGAGGAATGTAGGGGATCTTCCACGTGCTGAGAACTCAAAGGTCCATGCAGAAATGATGCCTGGAGAAGATGTAGGCAGCTCTGAAGGACATGAGAGAGCAAAAGTCATCTTCCATGGCAAACAACCTGGTCAGGATGAAGGGTTGTGTCTGAATGAGCCGCACTCTTCTTAATGTAGACAAGATGGACCAAACCAGGCCTGTGTGGAAAGCTGTTCCTGGGTGCCTATGGAGGATATACCATTCTAACTTGTGAAAGTGTCACAGGAAGCAGGGGCAGCCTCCATCTCATAGGACCCTTGGAAGCAACTGTTAGGACAACTTGGTTGCTAAGGCAGTGACCTCATTCAGTTCCTGAAGGAAGTGACCTCACCTCACTTCTTTTGTGATGGAACTCTCTGAACTTGGCAACAAGGAAGCCAGGCACCCAGAGCCAGTTTCAGTCCCAGTCCCAGTGGGCTCACTTGTTTGCATTTACCAAGGACAGAGTCAGTCTTTCTTGGTACCTACTGATGTGAGGATGACCAAATGCCAGGAAAACTCTGAAGAGGGCACTTTTCCGAGAAAGCAGGTAGTGAGTGGCTCACGGGTGGCTCCTGACAACTTCATTGAGTAGGCCAAGGAGGCCAGATCTGAGAGAGGACGGGCCATTTAGGGGAACATTGTATGGCCCACCAGTCAGAAGACACTCCGGATAGTCACAGACCTACTTGGGGGAAGGAGGTGCCTTAGTGGGTGTGGGTGTGAGTTTACGGTTTTGTCTCATGTTCTGAGAATAGGTAGGAAAGGCAGTTTGTTTGGTTTGGAGTGGACTGTTTCTAGTAAGTCGTTGGACAAGGCGAGTGTTTCTATGTCTGTGTATCCCACTGTATCCCTGGTTGTAGACATTGGAAAAGAGAATGAATCAATGGATGCATCCTGTCTAGTAGAAAACTTTCCAGCATTCATCCTTTCCAATTTATGAATGGACTGGGGCTTGCCTTATCTATGGGCAACACCTACTATCTTGCTAAGTTCCTGTTTTCTTCCTGAATTCTGGCCACTCTCCAGAATAGGCTCATGGTTTTGTGTCCAAGATATGTACCACCTCCCAGCTCTATGACATGGCCATGCACTGGATAACTGAAGGGAATGGCAAGCATCTCAGAAAACTCAGATATCAGTGTGACCAGTAAAGTGTCAGTGGAGAAACCCTGCTTTGGGCCTTTTGCTTACCTATTGTTCTGTTGCCCTGAGTGTCAGGAAGGTCTTTGCCTCAGGCCACCCCTTTGTGAAGCCTGAAGTAAACAGTTTTCAAATGGAAATGAAGGGGCATCACCTGTGGCTTTTGGCTTAATTCCTGTGCAAAGGGATGTGTGTGAATCAGCCTCTTGGCCCTGTGTGAGGCTGTGGCTTAGAGTCTCAGCACCTGATGGATTAAAGAAAGATCCCATGTGTGCATCCAAAGCCAAAATGGCAAAAAGAGCAGTCATTGTGGATGAAGTCTCTCGCTTTCCTCTGGAAAGTTCCTGACCTCCATCAAGTGAGAATAGGGATCCTTTGGGTCAAATGAGTTCTTCAAAGCCCTGCAGAGGCTAGCCCATAGGTTCTTGGGTTTTCTCATGTCTCCAATTCACACAAAGAATCTATACCCGAAAGTCAGTAGGCCTCAAATTGGAGGAGCAGAGCAGTATTAATGGCAGGCCTATTTGATCAATCCTGGGTCACAGGAAGAGTGTCCAGGCCACCCAGACATTAGGCAAATGAGGGGCAAGGGAGCTTATTCTAGACGCTGTCTTGGGCTGCCCCCTCATGGAAACCTCCAGCAAGAGGTTGTGATGAGTGCCTATATGGAAGAAGATGAGGGCCATGTGGCAGTGTTTTGGTTTGAATTGTGGTCATTTCTGTGGCGGTTGGAAGGGATGACTTGGTCCACCTGGTCTTGAACTCTGGCGTGATTCCCCTCAGAGACTGAGTTCTGGAACTGAACTCAGAGAAGAATTGCCATGAATTGTGTTGGGATTTTAGGAGGCCACGCATGAGAGTTGCCCTTGGAAACTGAGATCTAGGCCCAGGGTGGCTTTCCACAGAGCACTGGGAATCTCAGCCAGGATATCACATGATTTTATTCTTAAAGACCTGGCAGCCATAATTGAGAGTCAAAACACACATGGACCTCACATTGTAGACCTCAATGGGCCTGGCTTGATGTGACCTTTTGGCCACTCTTGGGAAGCCTTGCCTCTGAGTGTTTCTCCAGAGCTTTCATTGAAATGAGCTTCCTCACCATTTAGTGGTTCCTGAATGAATAGAAACCCACAGTGCCTCCAAGTTCATCCTTGAAAAATGGCTTGATAAATACCATGAAATTTTTGAAATTCCCATGACCAGGTGGCACTGGAGAACCTTTGGATGTCCTGTTGCTGATCATGAGTGTACCAGACAGTGCCTTGATTGACTGGGTTTCATGAAAATGGTGTAGAACAGAGATGCCAGTAAGTTGGAGCCTGCGGATTAGTGGGCCTAGAGCAGTGGTGTGCAGGTGTGTGATAAAACATCTGTGGTGGGGCCATGTGGATCTGCCATTGGCTTCCACATGGCTTGTGACTGACACGGTGAAGCCAGCAGACCCTTATATGTAAAGGCATCTTGTTATATGGAGAGGTTTCCGGGCAATGTTCAGAAACAGGTTGCTATGGTCAAGGGGGCAAGCTCTGTGGGATAGAAGCCTGGTTGGTGCATTGTCCTCGGACCCTGAGTCAGCACACGTGACAGTACTCCCTCCAGAACTGTGTCCCAGTTGAACTCCTTGTATTTCATGAAGCAAATAGGAAACTCCCAGTGAAGCAGCAAGAAACACCAGGAAAAGTGGAGGATGACCAAATGGCCTCACAGTCCACACGGGGAAACACTTAGACCCCAGTGGCCACAGTTGACCTACAAAGAGAGAATTCAGCACTGCTGCCTCATGTTCACTGGAAAATCAGAAACCATGTCCTCCAGGCTACATAGATGCAGACCAAGCTTTGATGGTCTCACTACAAAGGAAGATAAAGCTCCTGACAACAACATATATTTCAAGGGTCCAACCTCAGAGGCAGTTTCCCAAGAAGTCTTTAGGCCAGCAGAGCTCCATGTTTGTGGAGTGTTTACCCTGTCCCTTACTTATGGAAACTCCTCTACCACCTCCAAGGTTGTGAACTCCTGAGCATTTTCCATTGTATATATGTATTCACAGATTTTCTAACTCTTTTCTTCAAATTGTGTCTTACTCGGGGCAAAGGTAATGTCAAGGCATTGTTCTTGATGAGAGTGGGAAGATTTTTGTGTAGCACAGAATTGCATACACATTGGATTCATTTTCCTATTTTCCATTCAAAATACTGAATCCCTGACACTAACCCATACCCTCCTGGACTCTGATTACCAATCCTGATATGATGGAGGAAAATAACCCAAACAGAATAGCAATACATGCAGTTCAGAGGAGGCATGGTGTCTAATTGGACTTTCCTTTGGCATTATAAAGGCTAGGTGTTATAAATCTAGTCCAATTTAAGAGAAGTAGTTCTCCATTTGTTTGTAAAGTTAACCAATATGTGAATTCCTGTCTCCCTTTCTCTGTAGACTGTTCAGCACATGTATATTTACGTGCACATATAGAATCCTACCTGGTATCCCATGTACATTCTTGTGAGGTGGCTGACATGGCAGATACAAATTGTGAGAAGAGATCACTCCTCCTAAATGCTGTTGGAACTGAAAATTCAACCTATGGGTGAGCTTTCTACTTGAACAACATGATACATAAATCCATGTTCAGTAAATTAAATATTTTTGGATCTGTGGATGATGTATATTTCATGATGAATTTTGATTGGCATATATATTTCTACTTTTTAAAGTCTCTGTGTGTTTGTATGTTTGAATGTATATATATATATATATATATATATATATATATATATATATATATATACATATACACACACACACACACACACACACACACACACACTCTCTCTCCAGATTTTTCAAAGTATGAAATATATGTGTCTTATTATACACTCCCTAAATTCATTCATGTTCATGTATGTGGATTTATAATCATCTTTTCAAAAGATTATTCTCAGAAATATTCATCCACCTGAAATACACATTTGTTTCCTAGTGAATGGTGCTTAGAAATCCTAATATTTCTACTGTAACTGACCGAGTTTCGCATCAATGCAAGTAGATTCCTATGATACATGATGTGTATTTTGACGTTTCTTTTTTTTCGACACTGGTACATCACTATTTCTTCAGTTGATGCACATCATAAGATATATATTTCATCCACAATTTTCACAAATTTCCAGGCATTTGGTTCACTTTCAATCACTTCCTGCTTCAGAACACATGTACTCCTGTATATTTCTGGACTGGTCTTTTCATGAGACTTCTTTCCAAACACATTATTTTTGATTTCCATAATCACTTTTCAAGCAAATCTCACACAGCCTTCATGGTAAACCATAACCCTAATATAATCATTAGATATATAACTGGTTGGAATGAATGATTGTGTATCAATATTAGATTTCCTATATATTTTCAGGTATCAGTTCAATCCATTATGTAAATCGGAACCAGTTCTATTATTTATTCACAGTATGGTCTATTCATGCATTATCTCTATATTCATAGACACAGGGTACACCTATTGGTGCCCCCAAATACTAATCAATACGTCTTCAAGATATTGCTCCCAGAAATGGTGGAAGAAATACTCATGTCACCTGATCTACATATACATTTTATCACAGTGATATTCTGGACACATAATGCAAAGTTCACACTTATGATTGTTCCAAAGTCTAAATGGAAAGTGAGCATGTATTACTAAAAACATCCTTGTCCAGATGCCTGATGCTCTCAAATGTCAATCCTATCGGTGACTACACAGTTGCTTCGTCCTAAGATTACATATTCAAACTCAACCCTGTTGAAAATATCTAATCCTATCACTCACTTTATACTTTGACTGATTTCCCAATGTCTCTATTGATATCTGCTTTCCTATATAATTTCCCATATTCATTATTGTGACTGACTCTTCACATGTGCTGACATTTACATCTACTCTCTAACTGACACCCTACTGCTAAAGAACTTTTGGTCCAAATGTTATACTCACTCTTCTTCCTAAACCTACTGACTCTCTTCCTAATCCTACCTACTATCCCTTTTTGACTGGATGTTCTCTTCCACATTCAATCATCCAAGGTACAAGGTCTTATGCCATTGTATATCAATTTATCTGAGACAGCTGTGCAGAATGTAATTCCAAGCTAAGTATCCCAGTCAAGGGCCCAATGCCCTTCTGGGCTTCAAAGCTTACTTAGATTTCTGTTTTCATACATATACTTCACCTATATATTATTATAAATATCGCAGGTTCCCAATACCATTCTTCATCCAGTAGAATGATTCCTAACCCAAATCCAACATGTTCTTACCCCTAACCATACACTGTTCCCTCAATCCAACTTTACAGAAGAGCAGGGACAGAGTTGGTCTTACAATAGAGGAATGTAGGGGATCTTCCACGTGCTGAGAACTCAAAGGTCCATGCAGAAATGATGCCTGGAGAAGATGTAGGCAGCTCTGAAGGACATGAGAGAGCAAAAGTCATCTTCCATGGCAAACAACCTGGTCAGGATGAAGGGTTGTGTCTGAATGAGCCGCACTCTTCTTAATGTAGACAAGATGGACCAAACCAGGCCTGTGTGGAAAGCTGTTCCTGGGTGCCTATGGAGGATATACCATTCTAACTTGTGAAAGTGTCACAGGAAGCAGGGGCAGCCTCCATCTCATAGGACCCTTGGAAGCAACTGTTAGGACAACTTGGTTGCTAAGGCAGTGACCTCATTCAGTTCCTGAAGGAAGTGACCTCACCTCACTTCTTTTGTGATGGAACTCTCTGAACTTGGCAACAAGGAAGCCAGGCACCCAGAGCCAGTTTCAGTCCCAGTCCCAGTGGGCTCACTTGTTTGCATTTACCAAGGACAGAGTCAGTCTTTCTTGGTACCTACTGATGTGAGGATGACCAAATGCCAGGAAAACTCTGAAGAGGGCACTTTTCCGAGAAAGCAGGTAGTGAGTGGCTCACGGGTGGCTCCTGACAACTTCATTGAGTAGGCCAAGGAGGCCAGATCTGAGAGAGGACGGGCCATTTAGGGGAACATTGTATGGCCCACCAGTCAGAAGACACTCCGGATAGTCACAGACCTACTTGGGGGAAGGAGGTGCCTTAGTGGGTGTGGGTGTGAGTTTACGGTTTTGTCTCATGTTCTGAGAATAGGTAGGAAAGGCAGTTTGTTTGGTTTGGAGTGGACTGTTTCTAGTAAGTCGTTGGACAAGGCGAGTGTTTCTATGTCTGTGTATCCCACTGTATCCCTGGTTGTAGACATTGGAAAAGAGAATGAATCAATGGATGCATCCTGTCTAGTAGAAAACTTTCCAGCATTCATCCTTTCCAATTTATGAATGGACTGGGGCTTGCCTTATCTATGGGCAACACCTACTATCTTGCTAAGTTCCTGTTTTCTTCCTGAATTCTGGCCACTCTCCAGAATAGGCTCATGGTTTTGTGTCCAAGATATGTACCACCTCCCAGCTCTATGACATGGCCATGCACTGGATAACTGAAGGGAATGGCAAGCATCTCAGAAAACTCAGATATCAGTGTGACCAGTAAAGTGTCAGTGGAGAAACCCTGCTTTGGGCCTTTTGCTTACCTATTGTTCTGTTGCCCTGAGTGTCAGGAAGGTCTTTGCCTCAGGCCACCCCTTTGTGAAGCCTGAAGTAAACAGTTTTCAAATGGAAATGAAGGGGCATCACCTGTGGCTTTTGGCTTAATTCCTGTGCAAAGGGATGTGTGTGAATCAGCCTCTTGGCCCTGTGTGAGGCTGTGGCTTAGAGTCTCAGCACCTGATGGATTAAAGAAAGATCCCATGTGTGCATCCAAAGCCAAAATGGCAAAAAGAGCAGTCATTGTGGATGAAGTCTCTCGCTTTCCTCTGGAAAGTTCCTGACCTCCATCAAGTGAGAATAGGGATCCTTTGGGTCAAATGAGTTCTTCAAAGCCCTGCAGAGGCTAGCCCATAGGTTCTTGGGTTTTCTCATGTCTCCAATTCACACAAAGAATCTATACCCGAAAGTCAGTAGGCCTCAAATTGGAGGAGCAGAGCAGTATTAATGGCAGGCCTATTTGATCAATCCTGGGTCACAGGAAGAGTGTCCAGGCCACCCAGACATTAGGCAAATGAGGGGCAAGGGAGCTTATTCTAGACGCTGTCTTGGGCTGCCCCCTCATGGAAACCTCCAGCAAGAGGTTATGATGAGTGCCTATATGGAAGAAGATGAGGGCCATGTGGCAGTGTTTTGGTTTGAATTGTGGTCATTTCTGTGGCGGTTGGAAGGGATGACTTGGTCCACCTGGTCTTGAACTCTGGCGTGATTCCCCTCAGAGACTGAGTTCTGGAACTGAACTCAGAGAAGAATTGCCATGAAATGTGTTGGGATTTTAGGAGGCCACGCATGAGAGTTGCCCTTGGAAACTGAGATCTAGGCCCAGGGTGGCTTTCCACAGAGCACTGGGAATCTCAGCCAGGATATCACATGATTTTATTCTTAAAGACCTGGCAGCCATAATTGAGAGTCAAAACACACATGGACCTCACATTGTAGACCTCAATGGGCCTGGCTTGATGTGACCTTTTGGCCACTCTTGGGAAGCCTTGCCTCTGAGTGTTTCTCCAGAGCTTTCATTGAAATGAGATTCCTCACCATTTAGTGGTTCCTGAATGAATAGAAACCCACAGTGCCTCCAAGTTCATCCTTGAAAAATGGCTTGATAAATACCATGAAATTTTTGAAATTCCCATGACCAGGTGGCACTGGAGAACCTTTGGATGTCCTGTTGCTGATCATGAGTGTACCAGACAGTGCCTTGATTGACTGGGTTTCATGAAAATGGTGTAGAACAGAGATGCCAGTAAGTTGGAGCCTGCGGATTAGTGGGCCTAGAGCAGTGGTGTGCAGGTGTGTGATAAAACATCTGTGGTGGGGCCATGTGGATCTGCCATTGGCTTCCACATGGCTTGTGACTGACACGGTGAAGCCAGCAGACCCTTATATGTAAAGGCATCTTGTTATATGGAGAGGTTTCCGGGCAATGTTCAGAAACAGGTTGCTATGGTCAAGGGGGCAAGCTCTGTGGGATAGAAGCCTGGTTGGTGCATTGTCCTCGGACCCTGAGTCAGCACACGTGACAGTACTCCCTCCAGAACTGTGTCCCAGTTGAACTCCTTGTATTTCATGAAGCAAATAGGAAACTCCCAGTGAAGCAGCAAGAAACACCAGGAAAAGTGGAGGATGACCAAATGGCCTCACAGTCCACACGGGGAAACACTTAGACCCCAGTGGCCACAGTTGACCTACAAAGAGAGAATTCAGCACTGCTGCCTCATGTTCACTGGAAAATCAGAAACCATGTCCTCCAGGCTACATAGATGCAGACCAAGCTTTGATGGTCTCACTACAAAGGAAGATAAAGCTCCTGACAACAACATATATTTCAAGGGTCCAACCTCAGAGGCAGTTTCCCAAGAAGTCTTTAGGCCAGCAGAGCTCCATGTTTGTGGAGTGTTTACCCTGTCCCTTACTTATGGAAACTCCTCTACCACCTCCAAGGTTGTGAACTCCTGAGCATTTTCCATTGTATATATGTATTCACAGATTTTCTAACTCTTTTCTTCAAATTGTGTCTTACTCGGGGCAAAGGTAATGTCAAGGCATTGTTCTTGATGAGAGTGGGAAGATTTTTGTGTAGCACAGAATTGCATACACATTGGATTCATTTTCCTATTTTCCATTCAAAATACTGAATCCCTGACACTAACCCATACCCTCCTGGACTCTGATTACCAATCCTGATATGATGGAGGAAAATAACCCAAACAGAATAGCAATACATGCAGTTCAGAGGAGGCATGGTGTCTAATTGGACTTTCCTTTG
The DNA here is from genome assembly GCF_045843805.1 of Urocitellus parryii. Taxonomy (NCBI): domain Eukaryota; kingdom Metazoa; phylum Chordata; class Mammalia; order Rodentia; family Sciuridae; genus Urocitellus; species Urocitellus parryii. The sequence continues at coordinate 51,794 of NW_027554097.1, read as the reverse complement.
GCATTATAAAGGCTAGGTGTTATAAATCTAGTCCAATTTAAGAGAAGTAGTTCTCCATTTGTTTGTAAAGTTAACCAATATGTGAATTCCTGTCTCCCTTTCTCTGTAGACTGTTCAGCACATGTATATTTACGTGCACATATAGAATCCTACCTGGTATCCCATGTACATTCTTGTGAGGTGGCTGACATGGCAGATACAAATTGTGAGAAGAGATCACTCCTCCTAAATGCTGTTGGAACTGAAAATTCAACCTATGGGTGAGCTTTCTACTTGAACAACATGATACATAAATCCATGTTCAGTAAATTAAATATTTTTGGATCTGTGGATGATGTATATTTCATGATGAATTTTGATTGGCATATATATTTCTACTTTTTAAAGTCTCTGTGTGTTTGTATGTTTGAATGTATATATATATATATATATATATATATATATATATATATATATATACATATACACACACACACACACACACACACACACACACACACTCTCTCTCTCCAGATTTTTCAAAGTATGAAATATATGTGTCTTATTATACACTCCCTAAATTCATTCATGTTCATGTATGTGGATTTATAATCATCTTTTCAAAAGATTATTCTCAGAAATATTCATCCACCTGAAATACACATTTGTTTCCTAGTGAATGGTGCTTAGAAATCCTAATATTTCTACTGTAACTGACCGAGTTTCGCATCAATGCAAGTAGATTCCTATGATACATGATGTGTATTTTGACGTTTCTTTTTTTTCGACACTGGTACATCACTATTTCTTCAGTTGATGCACATCATAAGATATATATTTCATCCACAATTTTCACAAATTTCCAGGCATTTGGTTCACTTTCAATCACTTCCTGCTTCAGAACACATGTACTCCTGTATATTTCTGGACTGGTCTTTTCATGAGACTTCTTTCCAAACACATTATTTTTGATTTCCATAATCACTTTTCAAGCAAATCTCACACAGCCTTCATGGTAAACCATAACCCTAATATAATCATTAGATATATAACTGGTTGGAATGAATGATTGTGTATCAATATTAGATTTCCTATATATTTTCAGGTATCAGTTCAATCCATTATGTAAATCGGAACCAGTTCTATTATTTATTCACAGTATGGTCTATTCATGCATTATCTCTATATTCATAGACACAGGGTACACCTATTGGTGCCCCCAAATACTAATCAATACGTCTTCAAGATATTGCTCCCAGAAATGGTGGAAGAAATACTCATGTCACCTGATCTACATATACATTTTATCACAGTGATATTCTGGACACATAATGCAAAGTTCACACTTATGATTGTACCAAAGTCTAAATGGAAAGTGAGCATGTATTACTAAAAACATCCTTGTCCAGATGCCTGATGCTCTCAAATGTCAATCCTATCGGTGACTACACAGTTGCTTCGTCCTAAGATTACATATTCAAACTCAACCCTGTTGAAAATATCTAATCCTATCACTCACTTTATACTTTGACTGATTTCCCAATGTCTCTATAGATATCTGCTTTCCTACATAATTTCCCATATTCATTATTGTGACTGACTCTTCACATGTGCTGACATTTACATCTACTCTCTAACTGACACCCTACTGCTAAAGAACTTTTGGTCCAAATGTTATACTCACTCTTCTTCCTAAACCTACTGACTCTCTTCCTAATCCTACCTACTATCCCTTTTTGACTGGATGTTCTCTTCCACATTCAATCATCCAAGGTACAAGGTCTTATGCCATTGTATATCAATTTATCTGAGACAGCTGTGCAGAATGTAATTCCAAGCTAAGTATCCCAGTCAAGGGCCCAATGCCCTTCTGGGCTTCAAAGCTTACTTAGATTTCTGTTTTCATACATATACTTCACCTATATATTATTATAAATATCGCAGGTTCCCAATACCATTCTTCATCCAGTAGAATGATTCCTAACCCAAATCCAACATGTTCTTACCCCTAACCATACACTGTTCCCTCAATCCAACTTTACAGAAGAGCAGGGACAGAGTTGGTCTTACAATAGAGGAATGTAGGGGATCTTCCACGTGCTGAGAACTCAAAGGTCCATGCAGAAATGATGCCTGGAGAAGATGTAGGCAGCTCTGAAGGACATGAGAGAGCAAAAGTCATCTTCCATGGCAAACAACCTGGTCAGGATGAAGGGTTGTGTCTGAATGAGCCGCACTCTTCTTAATGTAGACAAGATGGACCAAACCAGGCCTGTGTGGAAAGCTGTTCCTGGGTGCCTATGGAGGATATACCATTCTAACTTGTGAAAGTGTCACAGGAAGCAGGGGCAGCCTCCATCTCATAGGACCCTTGGAAGCAACTGTTAGGACAACTTGGTTGCTAAGGCAGTGACCTCATTCAGTTCCTGAAGGAAGTGACCTCACCTCACTTCTTTTGTGATGGAACTCTCTGAACTTGGCAACAAGGAAGCCAGGCACCCAGAGCCAGTTTCAGTCCCAGTCCCAGTGGGCTCACTTGTTTGCATTTACCAAGGACAGAGTCAGTCTTTCTTGGTACCTACTGATGTGAGGATGACCAAATGCCAGGAAAACTCTGAAGAGGGCACTTTTCCGAGAAAGCAGGTAGTGAGTGGCTCACGGGTGGCTCCTGACAACTTCATTGAGTAGGCCAAGGAGGCCAGATCTGAGAGAGGACGGGCCATTTAGGGGAACATTGTATGGCCCACCAGTCAGAAGACACTCCGGATAGTCACAGACCTACTTGGGGGAAGGAGGTGCCTTAGTGGGTGTGGGTGTGAGTTTACGGTTTTGTCTCATGTTCTGAGAATAGGTAGGAAAGGCAGTTTGTTTGGTTTGGAGTGGACTGTTTCTAGTAAGTCGTTGGACAAGGCGAGTGTTTCTATGTCTGTGTATCCCACTGTATCCCTGGTTGTAGACATTGGAAAAGAGAATGAATCAATGGATGCATCCTGTCTAGTAGAAAACTTTCCAGCATTCATCCTTTCCAATTTATGAATGGACTGGGGCTTGCCTTATCTATGGGCAACACCTACTATCTTGCTAAGTTCCTGTTTTCTTCCTGAATTCTGGCCACTCTCCAGAATAGGCTCATGGTTTTGTGTCCAAGATATGTACCACCTCCCAGCTCTATGACATGGCCATGCACTGGATAACTGAAGGGAATGGCAAGCATCTCAGAAAACTCAGATATCAGTGTGACCAGTAAAGTGTCAGTGGAGAAACCCTGCTTTGGGCCTTTTGCTTACCTATTGTTCTGTTGCCCTGAGTGTCAGGAAGGTCTTTGCCTCAGGCCACCCCTTTGTGAAGCCTGAAGTAAACAGTTTTCAAATGGAAATGAAGGGGCATCACCTGTGGCTTTTGGCTTAATTCCTGTGCAAAGGGATGTGTGTGAATCAGCCTCTTGGCCCTGTGTGAGGCTGTGGCTTAGAGTCTCAGCACCTGATGGATTAAAGAAAGATCCCATGTGTGCATCCAAAGCCAAAATGGCAAAAAGAGCAGTCATTGTGGATGAAGTCTCTCGCTTTCCTCTGGAAAGTTCCTGACCTCCATCAAGTGAGAATAGGGATCCTTTGGGTCAAATGAGTTCTTCAAAGCCCTGCAGAGGCTAGCCCATAGGTTCTTGGGTTTTCTCATGTCTCCAATTCACACAAAGAATCTATACCCGAAAGTCAGTAGGCCTCAAATTGGAGGAGCAGAGCAGTATTAATGGCAGGCCTATTTGATCAATCCTGGGTCACAGGAAGAGTGTCCAGGCCACCCAGACATTAGGCAAATGAGGGGCAAGGGAGCTTATTCTAGACGCTGTCTTGGGCTGCCCCCTCATGGAAACCTCCAGCAAGAGGTTATGATGAGTGCCTATATGGAAGAAGATGAGGGCCATGTGGCAGTGTTTTGGTTTGAATTGTGGTCATTTCTGTGGCGGTTGGAAGGGATGACTTGGTCCACCTGGTCTTGAACTCTGGCGTGATTCCCCTCAGAGACTGAGTTCTGGAACTGAACTCAGAGAAGAATTGCCATGAAATGTGTTGGGATTTTAGGAGGCCACGCATGAGAGTTGCCCTTGGAAACTGAGATCTAGGCCCAGGGTGGCTTTCCACAGAGCACTGGGAATCTCAGCCAGGATATCACATGATTTTATTCTTAAAGACCTGGCAGCCATAATTGAGAGTCAAAACACACATGGACCTCACATTGTAGACCTCAATGGGCCTGGCTTGATGTGACCTTTTGGCCACTCTTGGGAAGCCTTGCCTCTGAGTGTTTCTCCAGAGCTTTCATTGAAATGAGCTTCCTCACCATTTAGTGGTTCCTGAATGAATAGAAACCCACAGTGCCTCCAAGTTCATCCTTGAAAAATGGCTTGATAAATACCATGAAATTTTTGAAATTCCCATGACCAGGTGGCACTGGAGAACCTTTGGATGTCCTGTTGCTGATCATGAGTGTACCAGACAGTGCCTTGATTGACTGGGTTTCATGAAAATGGTGTAGAACAGAGATGCCAGTAAGTTGGAGCCTGCGGATTAGTGGGCCTAGAGCAGTGGTGTGCAGGTGTGTGATAAAACATCTGTGGTGGGGCCATGTGGATCTGCCATTGGCTTCCACATGGCTTGTGACTGACACGGTGAAGCCAGCAGACCCTTATATGTAAAGGCATCTTGTTATATGGAGAGGTTTCCGGGCAATGTTCAGAAACAGGTTGCTATGGTCAAGGGGGCAAGCTCTGTGGGATAGAAGCCTGGTTGGTGCATTGTCCTCGGACCCTGAGTCAGCACACGTGACAGTACTCCCTCCAGAACTGTGTCCCAGTTGAACTCCTTGTATTTCATGAAGCAAATAGGAAACTCCCAGTGAAGCAGCAAGAAACACCAGGAAAAGTGGAGGATGACCAAATGGCCTCACAGTCCACACGGGGAAACACTTAGACCCCAGTGGCCACAGTTGACCTACAAAGAGAGAATTCAGCACTGCTGCCTCATGTTCACTGGAAAATCAGAAACCATGTCCTCCAGGCTACATAGATGCAGACCAAGCTTTGATGGTCTCACTACAAAGGAAGATAAAGCTCCTGACAACAACATATATTTCAAGGGTCCAACCTCAGAGGCAGTTTCCCAAGAAGTCTTTAGGCCAGCAGAGCTCCATGTTTGTGGAGTGTTTACCCTGTCCCTTACTTATGGAAACTCCTCTACCACCTCCAAGGTTGTGAACTCCTGAGCATTTTCCATTGTATATATGTATTCACAGATTTTCTAACTCTTTTCTTCAAATTGTGTCTTACTCGGGGCAAAGGTAATGTCAAGGCATTGTTCTTGATGAGAGTGGGAAGATTTTTGTGTAGCACAGAATTGCATACACATTGGATTCATTTTCCTCTTTTCCATTCAAAATACTGAATCCCTGACACTAACCCATACCCTCCTGGACTCTGATTACCAATCCTGATATGATGGAGGAAAATAACCCAAACAGAATAGCAATACATGCAGTTCAGAGGAGGCATGGTGTCTAATTGGACTTTCCTTTGGCATTATAAAGGCTAGGTGTTATAAATCTAGTCCAATTTAAGAGAAGTAGTTCTCCATTTGTTTGTAAAGTTAACCAATATGTGAATTCCTGTCTCCCTTTCTCTGTAGACTGTTCAGCACATGTATATTTACGTGCACATATAGAATCCTACCTGGTATCCCATGTACATTCTTGTGAGGTGGCTGACATGGCAGATAAAAATTGTGAGAAGAGATCACTCCTCCTAAATGCTGTTGGAACTGAAAATTCAACCTATGGGTGAGCTTTCTACTTGAACAACATGATACATAAATCCATGTTCAGTAAATTAAATATTTTTGGATCTGTGGATGATGTATATTTCATGATGAATTTTGATTGGCGTATATATTTCTACTTTTTAAAGTCTCTGTGTGTTTTTATGTTTGAATGTATATATATATATATATATATATATATATATATATATATATATATACATATACACACACACACACACACACACACACTCTCTCCAGATTTTTCAAAGTATGAAATATATGTGTCTTATTATACACTCCCTAAATTCATTCATGTTCATGTATGTGGATTTATAATCATCTTTTCAAAAGATTATTCTCAGAAATATTCATCCACCTGAAATACACATTTGTTTCCTAGTGAATGGTGCTTAGAAATCCTAATATTTCTACTGTAACTGACCGAGTTTCGCATCAATGCAAGCAGATTCCTATGATACATGATGTGTATTTTGACGTTTCTTTTTTTTCGACACTGGTACATCACTATTTCTTCAGTTGATGCACATCATAAGATATATATTTCATCCACAATTTTCACAAATTTCCAGGCATTTGGTTCACTTTCAATCACTTCCTGCTTCAGAACACATGTACTCCTGTATATTTCTGGACTGGTCTTTTCATGAGACTTCTTTCCAAACACATTATTTTTGATTTCCATAATCACTTTTCAAGCAAATCTCACACAGCCTTCATGGTAAACCATAACCCTAATATAATCATTAGATATATAACTGGTTGGAATGAATGATTGTGTATCAATATTAGATTTCCTATATATTTTCAGGTATCAGTTCAATCCATTATGTAAATCGGAACCAGTTCTATTATTTATTCACAGTATGGTCTATTCATGCATTATCTCTATATTCATAGACACAGGGTACACCTATTGGTGCCCCCAAATACTAATCAATACGTCTTCAAGATATTGCTCCCAGAAATGGTGGAAGAAATACTCATGTCACCTGATCTACATATACATTTTATCACAGTGATATTCTGGACACATAATGCAAAGTTCACACTTATGATTGTTCCAAAGTCTAAATGGAAAGTGAGCATGTATTACTAAAAACATCCTTGTCCAGATGCCTGATGCTCTCAAATGTCAATCCTATCGGTGACTACACAGTTGCTTCGTCCTAAGATTACATATTCAAACTCAACCCTGTTGAAAATATCTAATCCTATCACTCACTTTATACTTTGACTGATTTCCCAATGTCTCTATTGATATCTGCTTTCCTATATAATTTCCCATATTCATTATTGTGACTGACTCTTCACATGTGCTGACATTTACATCTACTCTCTAACTGACACCCTACTGCTAAAGAACTTTTGGTCCAAATGTTATACTCACTCTTCTTCCTAAACCTACTGACTCTCTTCCTAATCCTACCTACTATCCCTTTTTGACTGGATGTTCTCTTCCACATTCAATCATCCAAGGTACAAGGTCTTATGCCATTGTATATCAATTTATCTGAGACAGCTGTGCAGAATGTAATTCCAAGCTAAGTATCCCAGTCAAGGGCCCAATGCCCTTCTGGGCTTCAAAGCTTACTTAGATTTCTGTTTTCATACATATACTTCACCTATATATTATTATAAATATCGCAGGTTCCCAATACCATTCTTCATCCAGTAGAATGATTCCTAACCCAAATCCAACATGTTCTTACCCCTAACCATACACTGTTCCCTCAATCCAACTTTACAGAAGAGCAGGGACAGAGTTGGTCTTACAATAGAGGAATGTAGGGGATCTTCCACGTGCTGAGAACTCAAAGGTCCATGCAGAAATGATGCCTGGAGAAGATGTAGGCAGCTCTGAAGGACATGAGAGAGCAAAAGTCATCTTCCATGGCAAACAACCTGGTCAGGATGAAGGGTTGTGTCTGAATGAGCCGCACTCTTCTTAATGTAGACAAGATGGACCAAACCAGGCCTGTGTGGAAAGCTGTTCCTGGGTGCCTATGGAGGATATACCATTCTAACTTGTGAAAGTGTCACAGGAAGCAGGGGCAGCCTCCATCTCATAGGACCCTTGGAAGCAACTGTTAGGACAACTTGGTTGCTAAGGCAGTGACCTCATTCAGTTCCTGAAGGAAGTGACCTCACCTCACTTCTTTTGTGATGGAACTCTCTGAACTTGGCAACAAGGAAGCCAGGCACCCAGAGCCAGTTTCAGTCCCAGTCCCAGTGGGCTCACTTGTTTGCATTTACCAAGGACAGAGTCAGTCTTTCTTGGTACCTACTGATGTGAGGATGACCAAATGCCAGGAAAACTCTGAAGAGGGCACTTTTCCGAGAAAGCAGGTAGTGAGTGGCTCACGGGTGGCTCCTGACAACTTCATTGAGTAGGCCAAGGAGGCCAGATCTGAGAGAGGACGGGCCATTTAGGGGAACATTGTATGGCCCACCAGTCAGAAGACACTCCGGATAGTCACAGACCTACTTGGGGGAAGGAGGTGCCTTAGTGGGTGTGGGTGTGAGTTTACGGTTTTGTCTCATGTTCTGAGAATAGGTAGGAAAGGCAGTTTGTTTGGTTTGGAGTGGACTGTTTCTAGTAAGTCGTTGGACAAGGCGAGTGTTTCTATGTCTGTGTATCCCACTGTATCCCTGGTTGTAGACATTGGAAAAGAGAATGAATCAATGGATGCATCCTGTCTAGTAGAAAACTTTCCAGCATTCATCCTTTCCAATTTATGAATGGACTGGGGCTTGCCTTATCTATGGGCAACACCTACTATCTTGCTAAGTTCCTGTTTTCTTCCTGAATTCTGGCCACTCTCCAGAATAGGCTCATGGTTTTGTGTCCAAGATATGTACCACCTCCCAGCTCTATGACATGGCCATGCACTGGATAACTGAAGGGAATGGCAAGCATCTCAGAAAACTCAGATATCAGTGTGACCAGTAAAGTGTCAGTGGAGAAACCCTGCTTTGGGCCTTTTGCTTACCTATTGTTCTGTTGCCCTGAGTGTCAGGAAGGTCTTTGCCTCAGGCCACCCCTTTGTGAAGCCTGAAGTAAACAGTTTTCAAATGGAAATGAAGGGGCATCACCTGTGGCTTTTGGCTTAATTCCTGTGCAAAGGGATGTGTGTGAATCAGCCTCTTGGCCCTGTGTGAGGCTGTGGCTTAGAGTCTCAGCACCTGATGGATTAAAGAAAGATCCCATGTGTGCATCCAAAGCCAAAATGGCAAAAAGAGCAGTCATTGTGGATGAAGTCTCTCGCTTTCCTCTGGAAAGTTCCTGACCTCCATCAAGTGAGAATAGGGATCCTTTGGGTCAAATGAGTTCTTCAAAGCCCTGCAGAGGCTAGCCCATAGGTTCTTGGGTTTTCTCATGTCTCCAATTCACACAAAGAATCTATACCCGAAATTCAGTAGGCCTCAAATTGGAGGAGCAGAGCAGTATTAATGGCAGGCCTATTTGATCAATCCTGGGTCACAGGAAGAGTGTCCAGGCCACCCAGACATTAGGCAAATGAGGGTCAAGGGAGCTTATTCTAGACGCTGTCTTGGGCTGCCCCCTCATGGAAACCTCCAGCAAGAGGTTATGATGAGTGCCTATATGGAAGAAGATGAGGGCCATGTGGCAGTGTTTTGGTTTGAATTGTGGTCATTTCTGTGGCGGTTGGAAGGGATGACTTGGTCCACCTGGTCTTGAACTCTGGCGTGATTCCCCTCAGAGACTGAGTTCTGGAACTGAACTCAGAGAAGAATTGCCATGAATTGTGTTGGGATTTTAGGAGGCCACGCATGAGAGTTGCCCTTGGAAACTGAGATCTAGGCCCAGGGTGGCTTTCCACAGAGCACTGGGAATCTCAGCCAGGATATCACATGATTTTATTCTTAAAGACCTGGCAGCCATAATTGAGAGTCAAAACACACATGGACCTCACATTGTAGACCTCAATGGGCCTGGCTTGATGTGACCTTTTGGCCACTCTTGGGAAGCCTTGCCTCTGAGTGTTTCTCCAGAGCTTTCATTGAAATGAGATTCCTCACCATTTAGTGGTTCCTGAATGAATAGAAACCCACAGTGCCTCCAAGTTCATCCTTGAAAAATGGCTTGATAAATACCATGAAATTTTTGAAATTCCCATGACCAGGTGGCACTGGAGAACCTTTGGATGTCCTGTTGCTGATCATGAGTGTACCAGACAGTGCCTTGATTGACTGGGTTTCATGAAAATGGTGTAGAACAGAGATGCCAGTAAGTTGGAGCCTGCGGATTAGTGGGCCTAGAGCAGTGGTGTGCAGGTGTGTGATAAAACATCTGTGGTGGGGCCATGTGGATCTGCCATTGGCTTCCACATGGCTTGTGACTGACACGGTGAAGCCAGCAGACCCTTATATGTAAAGGCATCTTGTTATATGGAGAGGTTTCCGGGCAATGTTCAGAAACAGGTTGCTATGGTCAAGGGGGCAAGCTCTGTGGGATAGAAGCCTGGTTGGTGCATTGTCCTCGGACCCTGAGTCAGCACACGTGACAGTACTCCCTCCAGAACTGTGTCCCAGTTGAACTCCTTGTATTTCATGAAGCAAATAGGAAACTCCCAGTGAAGCAGCAAGAAACACCAGGAAAAGTGGAGGATGACCAAATGGCCTCACAGTCCACACGGGGAAACACTTAGACCCCAGTGGCCACAGTTGACCTACAAAGAGAGAATTCAGCACTGCTGCCTCATGTTCACTGGAAAATCAGAAACCATGTCCTCCAGGCTACATAGATGCAGACCAAGCTTTGATGGTCTCACTACAAAGGAAGATAAAGCTCCTGACAACAACATATATTTCAAGGGTCCAACCTCAGAGGCAGTTTCCCAAGAAGTCTTTAGGCCAGCAGAGCTCCATGTTTGTGGAGTGTTTACCCTGTCCCTTACTTATGGAAACTCCTCTACCACCTCCAAGGTTGTGAACTCCTGAGCATTTTCCATTGTATATATGTATTCACAGATTTTCTAACTCTTTTCTTCAAATTGTGTCTTACTCGGGGCAAAGGTAATGTCAAGGCATTGTTCTTGATGAGAGTGGGAAGATTTTTGTGTAGCACAGAATTGCATACACATTGGATTCATTTTCCTATTTTCCATTCAAAATACTGAATCCCTGACACTAACCCATACCCTCCTGGACTCTGATTACCAATCCTGATATGATGGAGGAAAATAACCCAAACAGAATAGCAATACATGCAGTTCAGAGGAGGCATGGTGTCTAATTGGACTTTCCTTTGGCATTATAAAGGCTAGGTGTTATAAATCTAGTCCAATTTAAGAGAAGTAGTTCTCCATTTGTTTGTAAAGTTAACCAATATGTGAATTCCTGTCTCCCTTTCTCTGTAGACTGTTCAGCACATGTATATTTACGTGCACATATAGAATCCTACCTGGTATCCCATGTACATTCTTGTGAGGTGGCTGACATGGCAGATACAAATTGTGAGAAGAGATCACTCCTCCTAAATGCTGTTGGAACTGAAAATTCAACCTATGGGTGAGCTTTCTACTTGAACAACATGATACATAAATCCATGTTCAGTAAATTAAATATTTTTGGATCTGTGGATGATGTATATTTCATGATGAATTTTGATTGGCATATATATTTCTACTTTTTAAAGTCTCTGTGTGTTTGTATGTTTGAATGTATATATATATATATATATATATATATATATATACACACACACACACACACACACACACACACACACACTCTCTCCAGATTTTTCAAAGTATGAAATATATGTGTCTTATTATACACTCCCTAAATTCATTCATGTTCATGTATGTGGATTTATAATCATCTTTTCAAAAGATTATTCTCAGAAATATTCATCCACCTGAAATACACATTTGTTTCCTAGTGAATGGTGCTTAGAAATCCTAATATTTCTACTGTAACTGACCGAGTTTCGCATCAATGCAAGTAGATTCCTATGATACATGATGTGTATTTTGACGTTTCTTTTTTTTCGACACTGGTACATCACTATTTCTTCAGTTGATGCACATCATAAGATATATATTTCATCCACAATTTTCACAAATTTCCAGGCATTTGGTTCACTTTCAATCACTTCCTGCTTCAGAACACATGTACTCCTGTATATTTCTGGACTGGTCTTTTCATGAGACTTCTTTCCAAACACATTATTTTTGATTTCCATAATCACTTTTCAAGCAAATCTCACACAGCCTTCATGGTAAACCATAACCCTAATATAATCATTAGATATATAACTGGTTGGAATGAATGATTGTGTATCAATATTAGATTTCCTATATATTTTCAGGTATCAGTTCAATCCATTATGTAAATCGGAACCAGTTCTATTATTTATTCACAGTATGGTCTATTCATGCATTATCTCTATATTCATAGACACAGGGTACACCTATTGGTGCCCCCAAATACTAATCAATACGTCTTCAAGATATTGCTCCCAGAAATGGTGGAAGAAATACTCATGTCACCTGATCTACATATACATTTTATCACAGTGATATTCTGGACACATAATGCAAAGTTCACACTTATGATTGTACCAAAGTCTAAATGGAAAGTGAGCATGTATTACTAAAAACATCCTTGTCCAGATGCCTGATGCTCTCAAATGTCAATCCTATCGGTGACTACACAGTTGCTTCGTCCTAAGATTACATATTCAAACTCAACCCTGTTGAAAATATCTAATCCTATCACTCACTTTATACTTTGACTGATTTCCCAATGTCTCTATAGATATCTGCTTTCCTACATAATTTCCCATATTCATTATTGTGACTGACTCTTCACATGTGCTGACATTTACATCTACTCTCTAACTGACACCCTACTGCTAAAGAACTTTTGGTCCAAATGTTATACTCACTCTTCTTCCTAAACCTACTGACTCTCTTCCTAATCCTACCTACTATCCCTTTTTGACTGGATGTTCTCTTCCACATTCAATCATCCAAGGTACAAGGTCTTATGCCATTGTATATCAATTTATCTGAGACAGCTGTGCAGAATGTAATTCCAAGCTAAGTATCCCAGTCAAGGGCCCAATGCCCTTCTGGGCTTCAAAGCTTACTTAGATTTCTGTTTTCATACATATACTTCACCTATATATTATTATAAATATCGCAGGTTCCCAATACCATTCTTCATCCAGTAGAATGATTCCTAACCCAAATCCAACATGTTCTTACCCCTAACCATACACTGTTCCCTCAATCCAACTTTACAGAAGAGCAGGGACAGAGTTGGTCTTACAATAGAGGAATGTAGGGGATCTTCCACGTGCTGAGAACTCAAAGGTCCATGCAGAAATGATGCCTGGAGAAGATGTAGGCAGCTCTGAAGGACATGAGAGAGCAAAAGTCATCTTCCATGGCAAACAACCTGGTCAGGATGAAGGGTTGTGTCTGAATGAGCCGCACTCTTCTTAATGTAGACAAGATGGACCAAACCAGGCCTGTGTGGAAAGCTGTTCCTGGGTGCCTATGGAGGATATACCATTCTAACTTGTGAAAGTGTCACAGGAAGCAGGGGCAGCCTCCATCTCATAGGACCCTTGGAAGCAACTGTTAGGACAACTTGGTTGCTAAGGCAGTGACCTCATTCAGTTCCTGAAGGAAGTGACCTCACCTCACTTCTTTTGTGATGGAACTCTCTGAACTTGGCAACAAGGAAGCCAGGCACCCAGAGCCAGTTTCAGTCCCAGTCCCAGTGGGCTCACTTGTTTGCATTTACCAAGGACAGAGTCAGTCTTTCTTGGTACCTACTGATGTGAGGATGACCAAATGCCAGGAAAACTCTGAAGAGGGCACTTTTCCGAGAAAGCAGGTAGTGAGTGGCTCACGGGTGGCTCCTGACAACTTCATTGAGTAGGCCAAGGAGGCCAGATCTGAGAGAGGACGGGCCATTTAGGGGAACATTGTATGGCCCACCAGTCAGAAGACACTCCGGATAGTCACAGACCTACTTGGGGGAAGGAGGTGCCTTAGTGGGTGTGGGTGTGAGTTTATGGTTTTGTCTCATGTTCTGAGAATAGGTAGGAAAGGCAGTTTGTTTGGTTTGGAGTGGACTGTTTCTAGTAAGTCGTTGGACAAGGCGAGTGTTTCTATGTCTGTGTATCCCACTGTATCCCTGGTTGTAGACATTGGAAAAGAGAATGAATCAATGGATGCATCCTGTCTAGTAGAAAACTTTCCAGCATTCATCCTTTCCAATTTATGAATGGACTGGGGCTTGCCTTATCTATGGGCAACACCTACTATCTTGCTAAGTTCCTGTTTTCTTCCTGAATTCTGGCCACTCTCCAGAATAGGCTCATGGTTTTGTGTCCAAGATATGTACCACCTCCCAGCTCTATGACATGGCCATGCACTGGATAACTGAAGGGAATGGCAAGCATCTCAGAAAACTCAGATATCAGTGTGACCAGTAAAGTGTCAGTGGAGAAACCCTGCTTTGGGCCTTTTGCTTACCTATTGTTCTGTTGCCCTGAGTGTCAGGAAGGTCTTTGCCTCAGGCCACCCCTTTGTGAAGCCTGAAGTAAACAGTTTTCAAATGGAAATGAAGGGGCATCACCTGTGGCTTTTGGCTTAATTCCTGTGCAAAGGGATGAGTGTGAATCAGCCTCTTGGCCCTGTGTGAGGCTGTGGCTTAGAGTCTCAGCACCTGATGGATTAAAGAAAGATCCCATGTGTGCATCCAAAGCCAAAATGGCAAAAAGAGCAGTCATTGTGGATGAAGTCTCTCGCTTTCCTCTGGAAAGTTCCTGACCTCCATCAAGTGAGAATAGGGATCCTTTGGGTCAAATGAGTTCTTCAAAGCCCTGCAGAGGCTAGCCCATAGGTTCTTGGGTTTTCTCATGTCTCCAATTCACACAAAGAATCTATACCCGAAAGTCAGTAGGCCTCAAATTGGAGGAGCAGAGCAGTATTAATGGCAGGCCTATTTGATCAATCCTGGGTCACAGGAAGAGTGTCCAGGCCACCCAGACATTAGGCAAATGAGGGTCAAGGGAGCTTATTCTAGACGCTGTCTTGGGCTGCCCCCTCATGGAAACCTCCAGCAAGAGGTTATGATGAGTGCCTATATGGAAGAAGATGAGGGCCATGTGGCAGTGTTTTGGTTTGAATTGTGGTCATTTCTGTGGCGGTTGGAAGGGATGACTTGGTCCACCTGGTCTTGAACTCTGGCGTGATTCCCCTCAGAGACTGAGTTCTGGAACTGAACTCAGAGAAGAATTGCCATGAATTGTGTTGGGATTTTAGGAGGCCACGCATGAGAGTTGCCCTTGGAAACTGAGATCTAGGCCCAGGGTGGCTTTCCACAGAGCACTGGGAATCTCAGCCAGGATATCACATGATTTTATTCTTAAAGACCTGGCAGCCATAATTGAGAGTCAAAACACACATGGACCTCACATTGTAGACCTCAATGGGCCTGGCTTGATGTGACCTTTTGGCCACTCTTGGGAAGCCTTGCCTCTGAGTGTTTCTCCAGAGCTTTCATTGAAATGAGATTCCTCACCATTTAGTGGTTCCTGAATGAATAGAAACCCACAGTGCCTCCAAGTTCATCCTTGAAAAATGGCTTGATAAATACCATGAAATTTTTGAAATTCCCATGACCAGGTGGCACTGGAGAACCTTTGGATGTCCTGTTGCTGATCATGAGTGTACCAGACAGTGCCTTGATTGACTGGGTTTCATGAAAATGGTGTAGAACAGAGATGCCAGTAAGTTGGAGCCTGCGGATTAGTGGGCCTAGAGCAGTGGTGTGCAGGTGTGTGATAAAACATCTGTGGTGGGGCCATGTGGATCTGCCATTGGCTTCCACATGGCTTGTGACTGACACGGTGAAGCCAGCAGACCCTTATATGTAAAGGCATCTTGTTATATGGAGAGGTTTCCGGGCAATGTTCAGAAACAGGTTGCTATGGTCAAGGGGGCAAGCTCTGTGGGATAGAAGCCTGGTTGGTGCATTGTCCTCGGACCCTGAGTCAGCACACGTGACAGTACTCCCTCCAGAACTGTGTCCCAGTTGAACTCCTTGTATTTCATGAAGCAAATAGGAAACTCCCAGTGAAGCAGCAAGAAACACCAGGAAAAGTGGAGGATGACCAAATGGCCTCACAGTCCACACGGGGAAACACTTAGACCCCAGTGGCCACAGTTGACCTACAAAGAGAGAATTCAGCACTGCTGCCTCATGTTCACTGGAAAATCAGAAACCATGTCCTCCAGGCTACATAGATGCAGACCAAGCTTTGATGGTCTCACTACAAAGGAAGATAAAGCTCCTGACAACAACATATATTTCAAGGGTCCAACCTCAGAGGCAGTTTCCCAAGAAGTCTTTAGGCCAGCAGAGCTCCATGTTTGTGGAGTGTTTACCCTGTCCCTTACTTATGGAAACTCCTCTACCACCTCCAAGGTTGTGAACTCCTGAGCATTTTCCATTGTATATATGTATTCACAGATTTTCTAACTCTTTTCTTCAAATTGTGTCTTACTCGGGGCAAAGGTAATGTCAAGGCATTGTTCTTGATGAGAGTGGGAAGATTTTTGTGTAGCACAGAATTGCATACACATTGGATTCATTTTCCTATTTTCCATTCAAAATACTGAATCCCTGACACTAACCCATACCCTCCTGGACTCTGATTACCAATCCTGATATGATGGAGGAAAATAACCCAAACAGAATAGCAATACATGCAGTTCAGAGGAGGCATGGTGTCTAATTGGACTTTCCTTTGGCATTATAAAGGCTAGGTGTTATAAATCTAGTCCAATTTAAGAGAAGTAGTTCTCCATTTGTTTGTAAAGTTAACCAATATGTGAATTCCTGTCTCCCTTTCTCTGTAGACTGTTCAGCACATGTATATTTACGTGCACATATAGAATCCTACCTGGTATCCCATGTACATTCTTGTGAGGTGGCTGACATGGCAGATACAAATTGTGAGAAGAGATCACTCCTCCTAAATGCTGTTGGAACTGAAAATTCAACCTATGGGTGAGCTTTCTACTTGAACAACATGATACATAAATCCATGTTCAGTAAATTAAATATTTTTGGATCTGTGGATGATGTATATTTCATGATGAATTTTGATTGGCATATATATTTCTACTTTTTAAAGTCTCTGTGTGTTTGTATGTTTGAATGTATATATATATATATATATATATATATATATATATATATATATATACATATACACACACACACACACACACACACACACACACACACTCTCTCTCTCCAGATTTTTCAAAGTATGAAATATATGTGTCTTATTATACACTCCCTAAATTCATTCATGTTCATGTATGTGGATTTATAATCATCTTTTCAAAAGATTATTCTCAGAAATATTCATCCACCTGAAATACACATTTGTTTCCTAGTGAATGGTGCTTAGAAATCCTAATATTTCTACTGTAACTGACCGAGTTTCGCATCAATGCAAGTAGATTCCTATGATACATGATGTGTATTTTGACGTTTCTTTTTTTTCGACACTGGTACATCACTATTTCTTCAGTTGATGCACATCATAAGATATATATTTCATCCACAATTTTCACAAATTTCCAGGCATTTGGTTCACTTTCAATCACTTCCTGCTTCAGAACACATGTACTCCTGTATATTTCTGGACTGGTCTTTTCATGAGACTTCTTTCCAAACACATTATTTTTGATTTCCATAATCACTTTTCAAGCAAATCTCACACAGCCTTCATGGTAAACCATAACCCTAATATAATCATTAGATATATAACTGGTTGGAATGAATGATTGTGTATCAATATTAGATTTCCTATATATTTTCAGGTATCAGTTCAATCCATTATGTAAATCGGAACCAGTTCTATTATTTATTCACAGTATGGTCTATTCATGCATTATCTCTATATTCATAGACACAGGGTACACCTATTGGTGCCCCCAAATACTAATCAATACGTCTTCAAGATATTGCTCCCAGAAATGGTGGAAGAAATACTCATGTCACCTGATCTACATATACATTTTATCACAGTGATATTCTGGACACATAATGCAAAGTTCACACTTATGATTGTACCAAAGTCTAAATGGAAAGTGAGCATGTATTACTAAAAACATCCTTGTCCAGATGCCTGATGCTCTCAAATGTCAATCCTATCGGTGACTACACAGTTGCTTCGTCCTAAGATTACATATTCAAACTCAACCCTGTTGAAAATATCTAATCCTATCACTCACTTTATACTTTGACTGATTTCCCAATGTCTCTATAGATATCTGCTTTCCTACATAATTTCCCATATTCATTATTGTGACTGACTCTTCACATGTGCTGACATTTACATCTACTCTCTAACTGACACCCTACTGCTAAAGAACTTTTGGTCCAAATGTTATACTCACTCTTCTTCCTAAACCTACTGACTCTCTTCCTAATCCTACCTACTATCCCTTTTTGACTGGATGTTCTCTTCCACATTCAATCATCCAAGGTACAAGGTCTTATGCCATTGTATATCAATTTATCTGAGACAGCTGTGCAGAATGTAATTCCAAGCTAAGTATCCCAGTCAAGGGCCCAATGCCCTTCTGGGCTTCAAAGCTTACTTAGATTTCTGTTTTCATACATATACTTCACCTATATATTATTATAAATATCGCAGGTTCCCAATACCATTCTTCATCCAGTAGAATGATTCCTAACCCAAATCCAACATGTTCTTACCCCTAACCATACACTGTTCCCTCAATCCAACTTTACAGAAGAGCAGGGACAGAGTTGGTCTTACAATAGAGGAATGTAGGGGATCTTCCACGTGCTGAGAACTCAAAGGTCCATGCAGAAATGATGCCTGGAGAAGATGTAGGCAGCTCTGAAGGACA
Organism: Urocitellus parryii; assembly: GCF_045843805.1. NCBI lineage: Eukaryota > Metazoa > Chordata > Mammalia > Rodentia > Sciuridae > Urocitellus > Urocitellus parryii. The sequence continues at coordinate 33,043 of NW_027554097.1, read as the reverse complement.
TGAGAGAGCAAAAGTCATCTTCCATGGCAAACAACCTGGTCAGGATGAAGGGTTGTGTCTGAATGAGCCGCACTCTTCTTAATGTAGACAAGATGGACCAAACCAGGCCTGTGTGGAAAGCTGTTCCTGGGTGCCTATGGAGGATATACCATTCTAACTTGTGAAAGTGTCACAGGAAGCAGGGGCAGCCTCCATCTCATAGGACCCTTGGAAGCAACTGTTAGGACAACTTGGTTGCTAAGGCAGTGACCTCATTCAGTTCCTGAAGGAAGTGACCTCACCTCACTTCTTTTGTGATGGAACTCTCTGAACTTGGCAACAAGGAAGCCAGGCACCCAGAGCCAGTTTCAGTCCCAGTCCCAGTGGGCTCACTTGTTTGCATTTACCAAGGACAGAGTCAGTCTTTCTTGGTACCTACTGATGTGAGGATGACCAAATGCCAGGAAAACTCTGAAGAGGGCACTTTTCCGAGAAAGCAGGTAGTGAGTGGCTCACGGGTGGCTCCTGACAACTTCATTGAGTAGGCCAAGGAGGCCAGATCTGAGAGAGGACGGGCCATTTAGGGGAACATTGTATGGCCCACCAGTCAGAAGACACTCCGGATAGTCACAGACCTACTTGGGGGAAGGAGGTGCCTTAGTGGGTGTGGGTGTGAGTTTATGGTTTTGTCTCATGTTCTGAGAATAGGTAGGAAAGGCAGTTTGTTTGGTTTGGAGTGGACTGTTTCTAGTAAGTCGTTGGACAAGGCGAGTGTTTCTATGTCTGTGTATCCCACTGTATCCCTGGTTGTAGACATTGGAAAAGAGAATGAATCAATGGATGCATCCTGTCTAGTAGAAAACTTTCCAGCATTCATCCTTTCCAATTTATGAATGGACTGGGGCTTGCCTTATCTATGGGCAACACCTACTATCTTGCTAAGTTCCTGTTTTCTTCCTGAATTCTGGCCACTCTCCAGAATAGGCTCATGGTTTTGTGTCCAAGATATGTACCACCTCCCAGCTCTATGACATGGCCATGCACTGGATAACTGAAGGGAATGGCAAGCATCTCAGAAAACTCAGATATCAGTGTGACCAGTAAAGTGTCAGTGGAGAAACCCTGCTTTGGGCCTTTTGCTTACCTATTGTTCTGTTGCCCTGAGTGTCAGGAAGGTCTTTGCCTCAGGCCACCCCTTTGTGAAGCCTGAAGTAAACAGTTTTCAAATGGAAATGAAGGGGCATCACCTGTGGCTTTTGGCTTAATTCCTGTGCAAAGGGATGAGTGTGAATCAGCCTCTTGGCCCTGTGTGAGGCTGTGGCTTAGAGTCTCAGCACCTGATGGATTAAAGAAAGATCCCATGTGTGCATCCAAAGCCAAAATGGCAAAAAGAGCAGTCATTGTGGATGAAGTCTCTCGCTTTCCTCTGGAAAGTTCCTGACCTCCATCAAGTGAGAATAGGGATCCTTTGGGTCAAATGAGTTCTTCAAAGCCCTGCAGAGGCTAGCCCATAGGTTCTTGGGTTTTCTCATGTCTCCAATTCACACAAAGAATCTATACCCGAAAGTCAGTAGGCCTCAAATTGGAGGAGCAGAGCAGTATTAATGGCAGGCCTATTTGATCAATCCTGGGTCACAGGAAGAGTGTCCAGGCCACCCAGACATTAGGCAAATGAGGGTCAAGGGAGCTTATTCTAGACGCTGTCTTGGGCTGCCCCCTCATGGAAACCTCCAGCAAGAGGTTATGATGAGTGCCTATATGGAAGAAGATGAGGGCCATGTGGCAGTGTTTTGGTTTGAATTGTGGTCATTTCTGTGGCGGTTGGAAGGGATGACTTGGTCCACCTGGTCTTGAACTCTGGCGTGATTCCCCTCAGAGACTGAGTTCTGGAACTGAACTCAGAGAAGAATTGCCATGAATTGTGTTGGGATTTTAGGAGGCCACGCATGAGAGTTGCCCTTGGAAACTGAGATCTAGGCCCAGGGTGGCTTTCCACAGAGCACTGGGAATCTCAGCCAGGATATCACATGATTTTATTCTTAAAGACCTGGCAGCCATAATTGAGAGTCAAAACACACATGGACCTCACATTGTAGACCTCAATGGGCCTGGCTTGATGTGACCTTTTGGCCACTCTTGGGAAGCCTTGCCTCTGAGTGTTTCTCCAGAGCTTTCATTGAAATGAGATTCCTCACCATTTAGTGGTTCCTGAATGAATAGAAACCCACAGTGCCTCCAAGTTCATCCTTGAAAAATGGCTTGATAAATACCATGAAATTTTTGAAATTCCCATGACCAGGTGGCACTGGAGAACCTTTGGATGTCCTGTTGCTGATCATGAGTGTACCAGACAGTGCCTTGATTGACTGGGTTTCATGAAAATGGTGTAGAACAGAGATGCCAGTAAGTTGGAGCCTGCGGATTAGTGGGCCTAGAGCAGTGGTGTGCAGGTGTGTGATAAAACATCTGTGGTGGGGCCATGTGGATCTGCCATTGGCTTCCACATGGCTTGTGACTGACACGGTGAAGCCAGCAGACCCTTATATGTAAAGGCATCTTGTTATATGGAGAGGTTTCCGGGCAATGTTCAGAAACAGGTTGCTATGGTCAAGGGGGCAAGCTCTGTGGGATAGAAGCCTGGTTGGTGCATTGTCCTCGGACCCTGAGTCAGCACACGTGACAGTACTCCCTCCAGAACTGTGTCCCAGTTGAACTCCTTGTATTTCATGAAGCAAATAGGAAACTCCCAGTGAAGCAGCAAGAAACACCAGGAAAAGTGGAGGATGACCAAATGGCCTCACAGTCCACACGGGGAAACACTTAGACCCCAGTGGCCACAGTTGACCTACAAAGAGAGAATTCAGCACTGCTGCCTCATGTTCACTGGAAAATCAGAAACCATGTCCTCCAGGCTACATAGATGCAGACCAAGCTTTGATGGTCTCACTACAAAGGAAGATAAAGCTCCTGACAACAACATATATTTCAAGGGTCCAACCTCAGAGGCAGTTTCCCAAGAAGTCTTTAGGCCAGCAGAGCTCCATGTTTGTGGAGTGTTTACCCTGTCCCTTACTTATGGAAACTCCTCTACCACCTCCAAGGTTGTGAACTCCTGAGCATTTTCCATTGTATATATGTATTCACAGATTTTCTAACTCTTTTCTTCAAATTGTGTCTTACTCGGGGCAAAGGTAATGTCAAGGCATTGTTCTTGATGAGAGTGGGAAGATTTTTGTGTAGCACAGAATTGCATACACATTGGATTCATTTTCCTATTTTCCATTCAAAATACTGAATCCCTGACACTAACCCATACCCTCCTGGACTCTGATTACCAATCCTGATATGATGGAGGAAAATAACCCAAACAGAATAGCAATACATGCAGTTCAGAGGAGGCATGGTGTCTAATTGGACTTTCCTTTGGCATTATAAAGGCTAGGTGTTATAAATCTAGTCCAATTTAAGAGAAGTAGTTCTCCATTTGTTTGTAAAGTTAACCAATATGTGAATTCCTGTCTCCCTTTCTCTGTAGACTGTTCAGCACATGTATATTTACGTGCACATATAGAATCCTACCTGGTATCCCATGTACATTCTTGTGAGGTGGCTGACATGGCAGATACAAATTGTGAGAAGAGATCACTCCTCCTAAATGCTGTTGGAACTGAAAATTCAACCTATGGGTGAGCTTTCTACTTGAACAACATGATACATAAATCCATGTTCAGTAAATTAAATATTTTTGGATCTGTGGATGATGTATATTTCATGATGAATTTTGATTGGCATATATATTTCTACTTTTTAAAGTCTCTGTGTGTTTGTATGTTTGAATGTATATATATATATATATATATATATATATATATATATATATATATATACACACACACACACACACACACACACACACTCTCTCCAGATTTTTCAAAGTATGAAATATATGTGTCTTATTATACACTCCCTAAATTCATTCATGTTCATGTATGTGGATTTATAATCATCTTTTCAAAAGATTATTCTCAGAAATATTCATCCACCTGAAATACACATTTGTTTCCTAGTGAATGGTGCTTAGAAATCCTAATATTTCTACTGTAACTGACCGAGTTTTCGCATCAATGCAAGTAGATTCCTATGATACATGATGTGTATTTTGACGTTTCTTTTTTTTCGACACTGGTACATCACTATTTCTTCAGTTGATGCACATCATAAGATATATATTTCATCCACAATTTTCACAAATTTCCAGGCATTTGGTTCACTTTCAATCACTTCCTGCTTCAGAACACATGTACTCCTGTATATTTCTGGACTGGTCTTTTCATGAGACTTCTTTCCAAACACATTATTTTTGATTTCCATAATCACTTTTCAAGCAAATCTCACACAGCCTTCATGGTAAACCATAACCCTAATATAATCATTAGATATATAACTGGTTGGAATGAATGATTGTGTATCAATATTAGATTTCCTATATATTTTCAGGTATCAGTTCAATCCATTATGTAAATCGGAACCAGTTCTATTATTTATTCACAGTATGGTCTATTCATGCATTATCTCTATATTCATAGACACAGGGTACACCTATTGGTGCCCCCAAATACTAATCAATACGTCTTCAAGATATTGCTCCCAGAAATGGTGGAAGAAATACTCATGTCACCTGATCTACATATACATTTTATCACAGTGATATTCTGGACACATAATGCAAAGTTCACACTTATGATTGTACCAAAGTCTAAATGGAAAGTGAGCATGTATTACTAAAAACATCCTTGTCCAGATGCCTGATGCTCTCAAATGTCAATCCTATCGGTGACTACACAGTTGCTTCGTCCTAAGATTACATATTCAAACTCAACCCTGTTGAAAATATCTAATCCTATCACTCACTTTATACTTTGACTGATTTCCCAATGTCTCGATAGATATCTGCTTTCCTACATAATTTCCCATATTCATTATTGTGACTGACTCTTCACATGTGCTGACATTTACATCTACTCTCTAACTGACACCCTACTGCTAAAGAACTTTTGGTCCAAATGTTATACTCACTCTTCTTCCTAAACCTACTGACTCTCTTCCTAATCCTACCTACTATCCCTTTTTGACTGGATGTTCTCTTCCACATTCAATCATCCAAGGTACAAGGTCTTATGCCATTGTATATCAATTTATCTGAGACAGCTGTGCAGAATGTAATTCCAAGCTAAGTATCCCAGTCAAGGGCCCAATGCCCTTCTGGGCTTCAAAGCTTACTTAGATTTCTGTTTTCATACATATACTTCACCTATATATTATTATAAATATCGCAGGTTCCCAATACCATTCTTCATCCAGTAGAATGATTCCTAACCCAAATCCAACATGTTCTTACCCCTAACCATACACTGTTCCCTCAATCCAACTTTACAGAAGAGCAGGGACAGAGTTGGTCTTACAATAGAGGAATGTAGGGGATCTTCCACGTGCTGAGAACTCAAAGGTCCATGCAGAAATGATGCCTGGAGAAGATGTAGGCAGCTCTGAAGGACATGAGAGAGCAAAAGTCATCTTCCATGGCAAACAACCTGGTCAGGATGAAGGGTTGTGTCTGAATGAGCCGCACTCTTCTTAATGTAGACAAGATGGACCAAACCAGGCCTGTGTGGAAAGCTGTTCCTGGGTGCCTATGGAGGATATACCATTCTAACTTGTGAAAGTGTCACAGGAAGCAGGGGCAGCCTCCATCTCATAGGACCCTTGGAAGCAACTGTTAGGACAACTTGGTTGCTAAGGCAGTGACCTCATTCAGTTCCTGAAGGAAGTGACCTCACCTCACTTCTTTTGTGATGGAACTCTCTGAACTTGGCAACAAGGAAGCCAGGCACCCAGAGCCAGTTTCAGTCCCAGTCCCAGTGGGCTCACTTGTTTGCATTTACCAAGGACAGAGTCAGTCTTTCTTGGTACCTACTGATGTGAGGATGACCAAATGCCAGGAAAACTCTGAAGAGGGCACTTTTCCGAGAAAGCAGGTAGTGAGTGGCTCACGGGTGGCTCCTGACAACTTCATTGAGTAGGCCAAGGAGGCCAGATCTGAGAGAGGACGGGCCATTTAGGGGAACATTGTATGGCCCACCAGTCAGAAGACACTCCGGATAGTCACAGACCTACTTGGGGGAAGGAGGTGCCTTAGTGGGTGTGGGTGTGAGTTTATGGTTTTGTCTCATGTTCTGAGAATAGGTAGGAAAGGCAGTTTGTTTGGTTTGGAGTGGACTGTTTCTAGTAAGTCGTTGGACAAGGCGAGTGTTTCTATGTCTGTGTATCCCACTGTATCCCTGGTTGTAGACATTGGAAAAGAGAATGAATCAATGGATGCATCCTGTCTAGTAGAAAACTTTCCAGCATTCATCCTTTCCAATTTATGAATGGACTGGGGCTTGCCTTATCTATGGGCAACACCTACTATCTTGCTAAGTTCCTGTTTTCTTCCTGAATTCTGGCCACTCTCCAGAATAGGCTCATGGTTTTGTGTCCAAGATATGTACCACCTCCCAGCTCTATGACATGGCCATGCACTGGATAACTGAAGGGAATGGCAAGCATCTCAGAAAACTCAGATATCAGTGTGACCAGTAAAGTGTCAGTGGAGAAACCCTGCTTTGGGCCTTTTGCTTACCTATTGTTCTGTTGCCCTGAGTGTCAGGAAGGTCTTTGCCTCAGGCCACCCCTTTGTGAAGCCTGAAGTAAACAGTTTTCAAATGGAAATGAAGGGGCATCACCTGTGGCTTTTGGCTTAATTCCTGTGCAAAGGGATGTGTGTGAATCAGCCTCTTGGCCCTGTGTGAGGCTGTGGCTTAGAGTCTCAGCACCTGATGGATTAAAGAAAGATCCCATGTGTGCATCCAAAGCCAAAATGGCAAAAAGAGCAGTCATTGTGGATGAAGTCTCTCGCTTTCCTCTGGAAAGTTCCTGACCTCCATCAAGTGAGAATAGGGATCCTTTGGGTCAAATGAGTTCTTCAAAGCCCTGCAGAGGCTAGCCCATAGGTTCTTGGGTTTTCTCATGTCTCCAATTCACACAAAGAATCTATACCCGAAAGTCAGTAGGCCTCAAATTGGAGGAGCAGAGCAGTATTAATGGCAGGCCTATTTGATCAATCCTGGGTCACAGGAAGAGTGTCCAGGCCACCCAGACATTAGGCAAATGAGGGGCAAGGGAGCTTATTCTAGACGCTGTCTTGGGCTGCCCCCTCATGGAAACCTCCAGCAAGAGGTTATGATGAGTGCCTATATGGAAGAAGATGAGGGCCATGTGGCAGTGTTTTGGTTTGAATTGTGGTCATTTCTGTGGCGGTTGGAAGGGATGACTTGGTCCACCTGGTCTTGAACTCTGGCGTGATTCCCCTCAGAGACTGAGTTCTGGAACTGAACTCAGAGAAGAATTGCCATGAATTGTGTTGGGATTTTAGGAGGCCACGCATGAGAGTTGCCCTTGGAAACTGAGATCTAGGCCCAGGGTGGCTTTCCACAGAGCACTGGGAATCTCAGCCAGGATATCACATGATTTTATTCTTAAAGACCTGGCAGCCATAATTGAGAGTCAAAACACACATGGACCTCACATTGTAGACCTCAATGGGCCTGGCTTGATGTGACCTTTTGGCCACTCTTGGGAAGCCTTGCCTCTGAGTGTTTCTCCAGAGCTTTCATTGAAATGAGCTTCCTCACCATTTAGTGGTTCCTGAATGAATAGAAACCCACAGTGCCTCCAAGTTCATCCTTGAAAAATGGCTTGATAAATACCATGAAATTTTTGAAATTCCCATGACCAGGTGGCACTGGAGAACCTTTGGATGTCCTGTTGCTGATCATGAGTGTACCAGACAGTGCCTTGATTGACTGGGTTTCATGAAAATGGTGTAGAACAGAGATGCCAGTAAGTTGGAGCCTGCGGATTAGTGGGCCTAGAGCAGTGGTGTGCAGGTGTGTGATAAAACATCTGTGGTGGGGCCATGTGGATCTGCCATTGGCTTCCACATGGCTTGTGACTGACACGGTGAAGCCAGCAGACCCTTATATGTAAAGGCATCTTGTTATATGGAGAGGTTTCCGGGCAATGTTCAGAAACAGGTTGCTATGGTCAAGGGGGCAAGCTCTGTGGGATAGAAGCCTGGTTGGTGCATTGTCCTCGGACCCTGAGTCAGCACACGTGACAGTACTCCCTCCAGAACTGTGTCCCAGTTGAACTCCTTGTATTTCATGAAGCAAATAGGAAACTCCCAGTGAAGCAGCAAGAAACACCAGGAAAAGTGGAGGATGACCAAATGGCCTCACAGTCCACACGGGGAAACACTTAGACCCCAGTGGCCACAGTTGACCTACAAAGAGAGAATTCAGCACTGCTGCCTCATGTTCACTGGAAAATCAGAAACCATGTCCTCCAGGCTACATAGATGCAGACCAAGCTTTGATGGTCTCACTACAAAGGAAGATAAAGCTCCTGACAACAACATATATTTCAAGGGTCCAACCTCAGAGGCAGTTTCCCAAGAAGTCTTTAGGCCAGCAGAGCTCCATGTTTGTGGAGTGTTTACCCTGTCCCTTACTTATGGAAACTCCTCTACCACCTCCAAGGTTGTGAACTCCTGAGCATTTTCCATTGTATATATGTATTCACAGATTTTCTAACTCTTTTCTTCAAATTGTGTCTTACTCGGGGCAAAGGTAATGTCAAGGCATTGTTCTTGATGAGAGTGGGAAGATTTTTGTGTAGCACAGAATTGCATACACATTGGATTCATTTTCCTATTTTCCATTCAAAATACTGAATCCCTGACACTAACCCATACCCTCCTGGACTCTGATTACCAATCCTGATATGATGGAGGAAAATAACCCAAACAGAATAGCAATACATGCAGTTCAGAGGAGGCATGGTGTCTAATTGGACTTTCCTTTGGCATTATAAAGGCTAGGTGTTATAAATCTAGTCCAATTTAAGAGAAGTAGTTCTCCATTTGTTTGTAAAGTTAACCAATATGTGAATTCCTGTCTCCCTTTCTCTGTAGACTGTTCAGCACATGTATATTTACGTGCACATATAGAATCCTACCTGGTATCCCATGTACATTCTTGTGAGGTGGCTGACATGGCAGATACAAATTGTGAGAAGAGATCACTCCTCCTAAATGCTGTTGGAACTGAAAATTCAACCTATGGGTGAGCTTTCTACTTGAACAACATGATACATAAATCCATGTTCAGTAAATTAAATATTTTTGGATCTGTGGATGATGTATATTTCATGATGAATTTTGATTGGCATATATATTTCTACTTTTTAAAGTCTCTGTGTGTTTGTATGTTTGAATGTATATATATATATATATATATATATATATATATATATATATATACATATACACACACACACACACACACACACACACACTCTCTCTCTCTCCAGATTTTTCAAAGTATGAAATATATGTGTCTTATTATACACTCCCTAAATTCATTCATGTTCATGTATGTGGATTTATAATCATCTTTTCAAAAGATTATTCTCAGAAATATTCATCCACCTGAAATACACATTTGTTTCCTAGTGAATGGTGCTTAGAAATCCTAATATTTCTACTGTAACTGACCGAGTTTCGCATCAATGCAAGTAGATTCCTATGATACATGATGTGTATTTTGACGTTTCTTTTTTTTCGACACTGGTACATCACTATTTCTTCAGTTGATGCACATCATAAGATATATATTTCATCCACAATTTTCACAAATTTCCAGGCATTTGGTTCACTTTCAATCACTTCCTGCTTCAGAACACATGTACTCCTGTATATTTCTGGACTGGTCTTTTCATGAGACTTCTTTCCAAACACATTATTTTTGATTTCCATAATCACTTTTCAAGCAAATCTCACACAGCCTTCATGGTAAACCATAACCCTAATATAATCATTAGATATATAACTGGTTGGAATGAATGATTGTGTATCAATATTAGATTTCCTATATATTTTCAGGTATCAGTTCAATCCATTATGTAAATCGGAACCAGTTCTATTATTTATTCACAGTATGGTCTATTCATGCATTATCTCTATATTCATAGACACAGGGTACACCTATTGGTGCCCCCAAATACTAATCAATACGTCTTCAAGATATTGCTCCCAGAAATGGTGGAAGAAATACTCATGTCACCTGATCTACATATACATTTTATCACAGTGATATTCTGGACACATAATGCAAAGTTCACACTTATGATTGTACCAAAGTCTAAATGGAAAGTGAGCATGTATTACTAAAAACATCCTTGTCCAGATGCCTGATGCTCTCAAATGTCAATCCTATCGGTGACTACACAGTTGCTTCGTCCTAAGATTACATATTCAAACTCAACCCTGTTGAAAATATCTAATCCTATCACTCACTTTATACTTTGACTGATTTCCCAATGTCTCTATTGATATCTGCTTTCCTACATAATTTCCCATATTCATTATTGTGACTGACTCTTCACATGTGCTGACATTTACATCTACTCTCTAACTGACACCCTACTGCTAAAGAACTTTTGGTCCAAATGTTATACTCACTCTTCTTCCTAAACCTACTGACTCTCTTCCTAATCCTACCTACTATCCCTTTTTGACTGGATGTTCTCTTCCACATTCAATCATCCAAGGTACAAGGTCTTATGCCATTGTATATCAATTTATCTGAGACAGCTGTGCAGAATGTAATTCCAAGCTAAGTATCCCAGTCAAGGGCCCAATGCCCTTCTGGGCTTCAAAGCTTACTTAGATTTCTGTTTTCATACATATACTTCACCTATATATTATTATAAATATCGCAGGTTCCCAATACCATTCTTCATCCAGTAGAATGATTCCTAACCCAAATCCAACATGTTCTTACCCCTAACCATACACTGTTCCCTCAATCCAACTTTACAGAAGAGCAGGGACAGAGTTGGTCTTACAATAGAGGAATGTAGGGGATCTTCCACGTGCTGAGAACTCAAAGGTCCATGCAGAAATGATGCCTGGAGAAGATGTAGGCAGCTCTGAAGGACATGAGAGAGCAAAAGTCATCTTCCATGGCAAACAACCTGGTCAGGATGAAGGGTTGTGTCTGAATGAGCCGCACTCTTCTTAATGTAGACAAGATGGACCAAACCAGGCCTGTGTGGAAAGCTGTTCCTGGGTGCCTATGGAGGATATACCATTCTAACTTGTGAAAGTGTCACAGGAAGCAGGGGCAGCCTCCATCTCATAGGACCCTTGGAAGCAACTGTTAGGACAACTTGGTTGCTAAGGCAGTGACCTCATTCAGTTCCTGAAGGAAGTGACCTCACCTCACTTCTTTTGTGATGGAACTCTCTGAACTTGGCAACAAGGAAGCCAGGCACCCAGAGCCAGTTTCAGTCCCAGTCCCAGTGGGCTCACTTGTTTGCATTTACCAAGGACAGAGTCAGTCTTTCTTGGTACCTACTGATGTGAGGATGACCAAATGCCAGGAAAACTCTGAAGAGGGCACTTTTCCGAGAAAGCAGGTAGTGAGTGGCTCACGGGTGGCTCCTGACAACTTCATTGAGTAGGCCAAGGAGGCCAGATCTGAGAGAGGACGGGCCATTTAGGGGAACATTGTATGGCCCACCAGTCAGAAGACACTCCGGATAGTCACAGACCTACTTGGGGGAAGGAGGTGCCTTAGTGGGTGTGGGTGTGAGTTTATGGTTTTGTCTCATGTTCTGAGAATAGGTAGGAAAGGCAGTTTGTTTGGTTTGGAGTGGACTGTTTCTAGTAAGTCGTTGGACAAGGCGAGTGTTTCTATGTCTGTGTATCCCACTGTATCCTGGTTGTAGACATTGGAAAAGAGAATGAATCAATGGATGCATCCTGTCTAGTAGAAAACTTTCCAGCATTCATCCTTTCCAATTTATGAATGGACTGGGGCTTGCCTTATCTATGGGCAACACCTACTATCTTGCTAAGTTCCTGTTTTCTTCCTGAATTCTGGCCACTCTCCAGAATAGGCTCATGGTTTTGTGTCCAAGATATGTACCACCTCCCAGCTCTATGACATGGCCATGCACTGGATAACTGAAGGGAATGGCAAGCATCTCAGAAAACTCAGATATCAGTGTGACCAGTAAAGTGTCAGTGGAGAAACCCTGCTTTGGGTCTTTTGCTTACCTATTGTTCTGTTGCCCTGAGTGTCAGGAAGGTCTTTGCCTCAGGCCACCCCTTTGTGAAGCCTGAAGTAAACAGTTTTCAAATGGAAATGAAGGGGCATCACCTGTGGCTTTTGGCTTAATTCCTGTGCAAAGGGATGTGTGTGAATCAGCCTCTTGGCCCTGTGTGAGGCTGTGGCTTAGAGTCTCAGCACCTGATGGATTAAAGAAAGATCCCATGTGTGCATCCAAAGCCAAAATGGCAAAAAGAGCAGTCATTGTGGATGAAGTCTCTCGCTTTCCTCTGGAAAGTTCCTGACCTCCATCAAGTGAGAATAGGGATCCTTTGGGTCAAATGAGTTCTTCAAAGCCCTGCAGAGGCTAGCCCATAGGTTCTTGGGTTTTCTCATGTCTCCAATTCACACAAAGAATCTATACCCGAAAGTCAGTAGGCCTCAAATTGGAGGAGCAGAGCAGTATTAATGGCAGGCCTATTTGATCAATCCTGGGTCACAGGAAGAGTGTCCAGGCCACCCAGACATTAGGCAAATGAGGGTCAAGGGAGCTTATTCTAGACGCTGTCTTGGGCTGCCCCCTCATGGAAACCTCCAGCAAGAGGTTATGATGAGTGCCTATATGGAAGAAGATGAGGGCCATGTGGCAGTGTTTTGGTTTGAATTGTGGTCATTTCTGTGGCGGTTGGAAGGGATGACTTGGTCCACCTGGTCTTGAACTCTGGCGTGATTCCCCTCAGAGACTGAGTTCTGGAACTGAACTCAGAGAAGAATTGCCATGAATTGTGTTGGGATTTTAGGAGGCCACGCATGAGAGTTGCCCTTGGAAACTGAGATCTAGGCCCAGGGTGGCTTTCCACAGAGCACTGGGAATCTCAGCCAGGATATCACATGATTTTATTCTTAAAGACCTGGCAGCCATAATTGAGAGTCAAAACACACATGGACCTCACATTGTAGACCTCAATGGGCCTGGCTTGATGTGACCTTTTGGCCACTCTTGGGAAGCCTTGCCTCTGAGTGTTTCTCCAGAGCTTTCATTGAAATGAGATTCCTCACCATTTAGTGGTTCCTGAATGAATAGAAACCCACAGTGCCTCCAAGTTCATCCTTGAAAAATGGCTTGATAAATACCATGAAATTTTTGAAATTCCCATGACCAGGTGGCACTGGAGAACCTTTGGATGTCCTGTTGCTGATCATGAGTGTACCAGACAGTGCCTTGATTGACTGGGTTTCATGAAAATGGTGTAGAACAGAGATGCCAGTAAGTTGGAGCCTGCGGATTAGTGGGCCTAGAGCAGTGGTGTGCAGGTGTGTGATAAAACATCTGTGGTGGGGCCATGTGGATCTGCCATTGGCTTCCACATGGCTTGTGACTGACACGGTGAAGCCAGCAGACCCTTATATGTAAAGGCATCTTGTTATATGGAGAGGTTTCCGGGCAATGTTCAGAAACAGGTTGCTATGGTCAAGGGGGCAAGCTCTGTGGGATAGAAGCCTGGTTGGTGCATTGTCCTCGGACCCTGAGTCAGCACACGTGACAGTACTCCCTCCAGAACTGTGTCCCAGTTGAACTCCTTGTATTTCATGAAGCAAATAGGAAACTCCCAGTGAAGCAGCAAGAAACACCAGGAAAAGTGGAGGATGACCAAATGGCCTCACAGTCCACACGGGGAAACACTTAGACCCCAGTGGCCACAGTTGACCTACAAAGAGAGAATTCAGCACTGCTGCCTCATGTTCACTGGAAAATCAGAAACCATGTCCTCCAGGCTACATAGATGCAGACCAAGCTTTGATGGTCTCACTACAAAGGAAGATAAAGCTCCTGACAACAACATATATTTCAAGGGTCCAACCTCAGAGGCAGTTTCCCAAGAAGTCTTTAGGCCAGCAGAGCTCCATGTTTGTGGAGTGTTTACCCTGTCCCTTACTTATGGAAACTCCTCTACCACCTCCAAGGTTGTGAACTCCTGAGCATTTTCCATTGTATATATGTATTCACAGATTTTCTAACTCTTTTCTTCAAATTGTGTCTTACTCGGGGCAAAGGTAATGTCAAGGCATTGTTCTTGATGAGAGTGGGAAGATTTTTGTGTAGCACAGAATTGCATACACATTGGATTCATTTTCCTATTTTCCATTCAAAATACTGAATCCCTGACACTAACCCATACCCTCCTGGACTCTGATTACCAATCCTGATATGATGGAGGAAAATAACCCAAACAGAATAGCAATACATGCAGTTCAGAGGAGGCATGGTGTCTAATTGGACTTTCCTTTGGCATTATAAAGGCTAGGTGTTATAAATCTAGTCCAATTTAAGAGAAGTAGTTCTCCATTTGTTTGTAAAGTTAACCAATATGTGAATTCCTGTCTCCCTTTCTCTGTAGACTGTTCAGCACATGTATATTTACGTGCACATATAGAATCCTACCTGGTATCCCATGTACATTCTTGTGAGGTGGCTGACATGGCAGATACAAATTGTGAGAAGAGATCACTCCTCCTAAATGCTGTTGGAACTGAAAATTCAACCTATGGGTGAGCTTTCTACTTGAACAACATGATACATAAATCCATGTTCAGTAAATTAAATATTTTTGGATCTGTGGATGATGTATATTTCATGATGAATTTTGATTGGCATATATATTTCTACTTTTTAAAGTCTCTGTGTGTTTGTATGTTTGAATGTATATATATATATATATATATATATATATATATATATATATATATACATATACACACACACACACACACACACACACACACACTCTCTCTCTCCAGATTTTTCAAAGTATGAAATATATGTGTCTTATTATACACTCCCTAAATTCATTCATGTTCATGTATGTGGATTTATAATCATCTTTTCAAAAGATTATTCTCAGAAATATTCATCCACCTGAAATACACATTTGTTTCCTAGTGAATGGTGCTTAGAAATCCTAATATTTCTACTGTAACTGACCGAGTTTCGCATCAATGCAAGTAGATTCCTATGATACATGATGTGTATTTTGACGTTTCTTTTTTTTCGACACTGGTACATCACTATTTCTTCAGTTGATGCACATCATAAGATATATATTTCATCCACAATTTTCACAAATTTCCAGGCATTTGGTTCACTTTCAATCACTTCCTGCTTCAGAACACATGTACTCCTGTATATTTCTGGACTGGTCTTTTCATGAGACTTCTTTCCAAACACATTATTTTTGATTTCCATAATCACTTTTCAAGCAAATCTCACACAGCCTTCATGGTAAACCATAACCCTAATATAATCATTAGATATATAACTGGTTGGAATGAATGATTGTGTATCAATATTAGATTTCCTATATATTTTCAGGTATCAGTTCAATCCATTATGTAAATCGGAACCAGTTCTATTATTTATTCACAGTATGGTCTATTCATGCATTATCTCTATATTCATAGACACAGGGTACACCTATTGGTGCCCCCAAATACTAATCAATACGTCTTCAAGATATTGCTCCCAGAAATGGTGGAAGAAATACTCATGTCACCTGATCTACATATACATTTTATCACAGTGATATTCTGGACACATAATGCAAAGTTCACACTTATGATTGTACCAAAGTCTAAATGGAAAGTGAGCATGTATTACTAAAAACATCCTTGTCCAGATGCCTGATGCTCTCAAATGTCAATCCTATCGGTGACTACACAGTTGCTTCGTCCTAAGATTACATATTCAAACTCAACCCTGTTGAAAATATCTAATCCTATCACTCACTTTATACTTTGACTGATTTCCCAATGTCTCTATAGATATCTGCTTTCCTACATAATTTCCCATATTCATTATTGTGACTGACTCTTCACATGTGCTGACATTTACATCTACTCTCTAACTGACACCCTACTGCTAAAGAACTTTTGGTCCAAATGTTATACTCACTCTTCTTCCTAAACCTACTGACTCTCTTCCTAATCCTACCTACTATCCCTTTTTGACTGGATGTTCTCTTCCACATTCAATCATCCAAGGTACAAGGTCTTATGCCATTGTATATCAATTTATCTGAGACAGCTGTGCAGAATGTAATTCCAAGCTAAGTATCCCAGTCAAGGGCCCAATGCCCTTCTGGGCTTCAAAGCTTACTTAGATTTCTGTTTTCATACATATACTTCACCTATATATTATTATAAATATCGCAGGTTCCCAATACCATTCTTCATCCAGTAGAATGATTCCTAACCCAAATCCAACATGTTCTTACCCCTAACCATACACTGTTCCCTCAATCCAACTTTACAGAAGAGCAGGGACAGAGTTGGTCTTACAATAGAGGAATGTAGGGGATCTTCCACGTGCTGAGAACTCAAAGGTCCATGCAGAAATGATGCCTGGAGAAGATGTAGGCAGCTCTGAAGGACATGAGAGAGCAAAAGTCATCTTCCATGGCAAACAACCTGGTCAGGATGAAGGGTTGTGTCTGAATGAGCCGCACTCTTCTTAATGTAGACAAGATGGACCAAACCAGGCCTGTGTGGAAAGCTGTTCCTGGGTGCCTATGGAGGATATACCATTCTAACTTGTGAAAGTGTCACAGGAAGCAGGGGCAGCCTCCATCTCATAGGACCCTTGGAAGCAACTGTTAGGACAACTTGGTTGCTAAGGCAGTGACCTCATTCAGTTCCTGAAGGAAGTGACCTCACCTCACTTCTTTTGTGATGGAACTCTCTGAACTTGGCAACAAGGAAGCCAGGCACCCAGAGCCAGTTTCAGTCCCAGTCCCAGTGGGCTCACTTGTTTGCATTTACCAAGGACAGAGTCAGTCTTTCTTGGTACCTACTGATGTGAGGATGACCAAATGCCAGGAAAACTCTGAAGAGGGCACTTTTCCGAGAAAGCAGGTAGTGAGTGGCTCACGGGTGGCTCCTGACAACTTCATTGAGTAGGCCAAGGAGGCCAGATCTGAGAGAGGACGGGCCATTTAGGGGAACATTGTATGGCCCACCAGTCAGAAGACACTCCGGATAGTCACAGACCTACTTGGGGGAAGGAGGTGCCTTAGTGGGTGTGGGTGTGAGTTTATGGTTTTGTCTCATGTTCTGAGAATAGGTAGGAAAGGCAGTTTGTTTGGTTTGGAGTGGACTGTTTCTAGTAAGTCGTTGGACAAGGCGAGTGTTTCTATGTCTGTGTATCCCACTGTATCCCTGGTTGTAGACATTGGAAAAGAGAATGAATCAATGGATGCATCCTGTCTAGTAGAAAACTTTCCAGCATTCATCCTTTCCAATTTATGAATGGACTGGGGCTTGCCTTATCTATGGGCAACACCTACTATCTTGCTAAGTTCCTGTTTTCTTCCTGAATTCTGGCCACTCTCCAGAATAGGCTCATGGTTTTGTGTCCAAGATATGTACCACCTCCCAGCTCTATGACATGGCCATGCACTGGATAACTGAAGGGAATGGCAAGCATCTCAGAAAACTCAGATATCAGTGTGACCAGTAAAGTGTCAGTGGAGAAACCCTGCTTTGGGCCTTTTGCTTACCTATTGTTCTGTTGCCCTGAGTGTCAGGAAGGTCTTTGCCTCAGGCCACCCCTTTGTGAAGCCTGAAGTAAACAGTTTTCAAATGGAAATGAAGGGGCATCACCTGTGGCTTTTGGCTTAATTCCTGTGCAAAGGGATGTGTGTGAATCAGCCTCTTGGCCCTGTGTGAGGCTGTGGCTTAGAGTCTCAGCACCTGATGGATTAAAGAAAGATCCCATGTGTGCATCCAAAGCCAAAATGGCAAAAAGAGCAGTCATTGTGGATGAAGTCTCTCGCTTTCCTCTGGAAAGTTCCTGACCTCCATCAAGTGAGAATAGGGATCCTTTGGGTCAAATGAGTTCTTCAAAGCCCTGCAGAGGCTAGCCCATAGGTTCTTGGGTTTTCTCATGTCTCCAATTCACACAAAGAATCTATACCCGAAAGTCAGTAGGCCTCAAATTGGAGGAGCAGAGCAGTATTAATGGCAGGCCTATTTGATCAATCCTGGGTCACAGGAAGAGTGTCCAGGCCACCCAGACATTAGGCAAATGAGGGTCAAGGGAGCTTATTCTAGACGCTGTCTTGGGCTGCCCCCTCATGGAAACCTCCAGCAAGAGGTTATGATGAGTGCCTATATGGAAGAAGATGAGGGCCATGTGGCAGTGTTTTGGTTTGAATTGTGGTCATTTCTGTGGCGGTTGGAAGGGATGACTTGGTCCACCTGGTCTTGAACTCTGGCGTGATTCCCCTCAGAGACTGAGTTCTGGAACTGAACTCAGAGAAGAATTGCCATGAAATGTGTTGGGATTTTAGGAGGCCACGCATGAGAGTTGCCCTTGGAAACTGAGATCTAGGCCCAGGGTGGCTTTCCACAGAGCACTGGGAATCTCAGCCAGGATATCACATGATTTTATTCTTAAAGACCTGGCAGCCATAATTGAGAGTCAAAACACACATGGACCTCACATTGTAGACCTCAATGGGCCTGGCTTGATGTGACCTTTTGGCCACTCTTGGGAAGCCTTGCCTCTGAGTGTTTCTCCAGAGCTTTCATTGAAATGAGCTTCCTCACCATTTAGTGGTTCCTGAATGAATAGAAACCCACAGTGCCTCCAAGTTCATCCTTGAAAAATGGCTTGATAAATACCATGAAATTTTTGAAATTCCCATGACCAGGTGGCACTGGAGAACCTTTGGATGTCCTGTTGCTGATCATGAGTGTACCAGACAGTGCCTTGATTGACTGGGTTTCATGAAAATGGTGTAGAACAGAGATGCCAGTAAGTTGGAGCCTGCGGATTAGTGGGCCTAGAGCAGTGGTGTGCAGGTGTGTGATAAAACATCTGTGGTGGGGCCATGTGGATCTGCCATTGGCTTCCACATGGCTTGTGACTGACACGGTGAAGCCAGCAGACCCTTATATGTAAAGGCATCTTGTTATATGGAGAGGTTTCCGGGCAATGTTCAGAAACAGGTTGCTATGGTCAAGGGGGCAAGCTCTGTGGGATAGAAGCCTGGTTGGTGCATTGTCCTCGGACCCTGAGTCAGCACACGTGACAGTACTCCCTCCAGAACTGTGTCCCAGTTGAACTCCTTGTATTTCATGAAGCAAATAGGAAACTCCCAGTGAAGCAGCAAGAAACACCAGGAAAAGTGGAGGATGACCAAATGGCCTCACAGTCCACACGGGGAAACACTTAGACCCCAGTGGCCACAGTTGACCTACAAAGAGAGAATTCAGCACTGCTGCCTCATGTTCACTGGAAAATCAGAAACCATGTCCTCCAGGCTACATAGATGCAGACCAAGCTTTGATGGTCTCACTACAAAGGAAGATAAAGCTCCTGACAACAACATATATTTCAAGGGTCCAACCTCAGAGGCAGTTTCCCAAGAAGTCTTTAGGCCAGCAGAGCTCCATGTTTGTGGAGTGTTTACCCTGTCCCTTACTTATGGAAACTCCTCTACCACCTCCAAGGTTGTGAACTCCTGAGCATTTTCCATTGTATATATGTATTCACAGATTTTCTAACTCTTTTCTTCAAATTGTGTCTTACTCGGGGCAAAGGTAATGTCAAGGCATTGTTCTTGATGAGAGTGGGAAGATTTTTGTGTAGCACAGAATTGCATACACATTGGATTCATTTTCCTATTTTCCATTCAAAATACTGAATCCCTGACACTAACCCATACCCTCCTGGACTCTGATTACCAATCCTGATATGATGGAGGAAAATAACCCAAACAGAATAGCAATACATGCAGTTCAGAGGAGGCATGGTGTCTAATTGGACTTTCCTTTGGCATTATAAAGGCTAGGTGTTATAAATCTAGTCCAATTTAAGAGAAGTAGTTCTCCATTTGTTTGTAAAGTTAACCAATATGTGAATTCCTGTCTCCCTTTCTCTGTAGACTGTTCAGCACATGTATATTTACGTGCACATATAGAATCCTACCTGGTATCCCATGTACATTCTTGTGAGGTGGCTGACATGGCAGATACAAATTGTGAGAAGAGATCACTCCTCCTAAATGCTGTTGGAACTGAAAATTCAACCTATGGGTGAGCTTTCTACTTGAACAACATGATACATAAATCCATGTTCAGTAAATTAAATATTTTTGGATCTGTGGATGATGTATATTTCATGATGAATTTTGATTGGCATATATATTTCTACTTTTTAAAGTCTCTGTGTGTTTGTATGTTTGAATGTATATATATATATATATATATATATATATATACACACACACACACACACACACACACACACACACACTCTCTCCAGATTTTTCAAAGTATGAAATATATGTGTCTTATTATACACTCCCTAAATTCATTCATGTTCATGTATGTGGATTTATAATCATCTTTTCAAAAGATTATTCTCAGAAATATTCATCCACCTGAAATACACATTTGTTTCCTAGTGAATGGTGCTTAGAAATCCTAATATTTCTACTGTAACTGACCGAGTTTCGCATCAATGCAAGTAGATTCCTATGATACATGATGTGTATTTTGACGTTTCTTTTTTTTCGACACTGGTACATCACTATTTCTTCAGTTGATGCACATCATAAGATATATATTTCATCCACAATTTTCACAAATTTCCAGGCATTTGGTTCACTTTCAATCACTTCCTGCTTCAGAACACATGTACTCCTGTATATTTCTGGACTGGTCTTTTCATGAGACTTCTTTCCAAACACATTATTTTTGATTTCCATAATCACTTTTCAAGCAAATCTCACACAGCCTTCATGGTAAACCATAACCCTAATATAATCATTAGATATATAACTGGTTGGAATGAATGATTGTGTATCAATATTAGATTTCCTATATATTTTCAGGTATCAGTTCAATCCATTATGTAAATCGGAACCAGTTCTATTATTTATTCACAGTATGGTCTATTCATGCATTATCTCTATATTCATAGACACAGGGTACACCTATTGGTGCCCCCAAATACTAATCAATACGTCTTCAAGATATTGCTCCCAGAAATGGTGGAAGAAATACTCATGTCACCTGATCTACATATACATTTTATCACAGTGATATTCTGGACACATAATGCAAAGTTCACACTTATGATTGTACCAAAGTCTAAATGGAAAGTGAGCATGTATTACTAAAAACATCCTTGTCCAGATGCCTGATGCTCTCAAATGTCAATCCTATCGGTGACTACACAGTTGCTTCGTCCTAAGATTACATATTCAAACTCAACCCTGTTGAAAATATCTAATCCTATCACTCACTTTATACTTTGACTGATTTCCCAATGTCTCTATAGATATCTGCTTTCCTACATAATTTCCCATATTCATTATTGTGACTGACTCTTCACATGTGCTGACATTTACATCTACTCTCTAACTGACACCCTACTGCTAAAGAACTTTTGGTCCAAATGTTATACTCACTCTTCTTCCTAAACCTACTGACTCTCTTCCTAATCCTACCTACTATCCCTTTTTGACTGGATGTTCTCTTCCACATTCAATCATCCAAGGTACAAGGTCTTATGCCATTGTATATCAATTTATCTGAGACAGCTGTGCAGAATGTAATTCCAAGCTAAGTATCCCAGTCAAGGGCCCAATGCCCTTCTGGGCTTCAAAGCTTACTTAGATTTCTGTTTTCATACATATACTTCACCTATATATTATTATAAATATCGCAGGTTCCCAATACCATTCTTCATCCAGTAGAATGATTCCTAACCCAAATCCAACATGTTCTTACCCCTAACCATACACTGTTCCCTCAATCCAACTTTACAGAAGAGCAGGGACAGAGTTGGTCTTACAATAGAGGAATGTAGGGGATCTTCCACGTGCTGAGAACTCAAAGGTCCATGCAGAAATGATGCCTGGAGAAGATGTAGGCAGCTCTGAAGGACATGAGAGAGCAAAAGTCATCTTCCATGGCAAACAACCTGGTCAGGATGAAGGGTTGTGTCTGAATGAGCCGCACTCTTCTTAATGTAGACAAGATGGACCAAACCAGGCCTGTGTGGAAAGCTGTTCCTGGGTGCCTATGGAGGATATACCATTCTAACTTGTGAAAGTGTCACAGGAAGCAGGGGCAGCCTCCATCTCATAGGACCCTTGGAAGCAACTGTTAGGACAACTTGGTTGCTAAGGCAGTGACCTCATTCAGTTCCTGAAGGAAGTGACCTCACCTCACTTCTTTTGTGATGGAACTCTCTGAACTTGGCAACAAGGAAGCCAGGCACCCAGAGCCAGTTTCAGTCCCAGTCCCAGTGGGCTCACTTGTTTGCATTTACCAAGGACAGAGTCAGTCTTTCTTGGTACCTACTGATGTGAGGATGACCAAATGCCAGGAAAACTCTGAAGAGGGCACTTTTCCGAGAAAGCAGGTAGTGAGTGGCTCACGGGTGGCTCCTGACAACTTCATTGAGTAGGCCAAGGAGGCCAGATCTGAGAGAGGACGGGCCATTTAGGGGAACATTGTATGGCCCACCAGTCAGAAGACACTCCGGATAGTCACAGACCTACTTGGGGGAAGGAGGTGCCTTAGTGGGTGTGGGTGTGAGTTTATGGTTTTGTCTCATGTTCTGAGAATAGGTAGGAAAGGCAGTTTGTTTGGTTTGGAGTGGACTGTTTCTAGTAAGTCGTTGGACAAGGCGAGTGTTTCTATGTCTGTGTATCCCACTGTATCCCTGGTTGTAGACATTGGAAAAGAGAATGAATCAATGGATGCATCCTGTCTAGTAGAAAACTTTCCAGCATTCATCCTTTCCAATTTATGAATGGACTGGGGCTTGCCTTATCTATGGGCAACACCTACTATCTTGCTAAGTTCCTGTTTTCTTCCTGAATTCTGGCCACTCTCCAGAATAGGCTCATGGTTTTGTGTCCAAGATATGTACCACCTCCCAGCTCTATGACATGGCCATGCACTGGATAACTGAAGGGAATGGCAAGCATCTCAGAAAACTCAGATATCAGTGTGACCAGTAAAGTGTCAGTGGAGAAACCCTGCTTTGGGCCTTTTGCTTACCTATTGTTCTGTTGCCCTGAGTGTCAGGAAGGTCTTTGCCTCAGGCCACCCCTTTGTGAAGCCTGAAGTAAACAGTTTTCAAATGGAAATGAAGGGGCATCACCTGTGGCTTTTGGCTTAATTCCTGTGCAAAGGGATGTGTGTGAATCAGCCTCTTGGCCCTGTGTGAGGCTGTGGCTTAGAGTCTCAGCACCTGATGGATTAAAGAAAGATCCCATGTGTGCATCCAAAGCCAAAATGGCAAAAAGAGCAGTCATTGTGGATGAAGTCTCTCGCTTTCCTCTGGAAAGTTCCTGACCTCCATCAAGTGAGAATAGGGATCCTTTGGGTCAAATGAGTTCTTCAAAGCCCTGCAGAGGCTAGCCCATAGGTTCTTGGGTTTTCTCATGTCTCCAATTCACACAAAGAATCTATACCCGAAAGTCAGTAGGCCTCAAATTGGAGGAGCAGAGCAGTATTAATGGCAGGCCTATTTGATCAATCCTGGGTCACAGGAAGAGTGTCCAGGCCACCCAGACATTAGGCAAATGAGGGTCAAGGGAGCTTATTCTAGACGCTGTCTTGGGCTGCCCCCTCATGGAAACCTCCAGCAAGAGGTTATGATGAGTGCCTATATGGAAGAAGATGAGGGCCATGTGGCAGTGTTTTGGTTTGAATTGTGGTCATTTCTGTGGCGGTTGGAAGGGATGACTTGGTCCACCTGGTCTTGAACTCTGGCGTGATTCCCCTCAGAGACTGAGTTCTGGAACTGAACTCAGAGAAGAATTGCCATGAATTGTGTTGGGATTTTAGGAGGCCACGCATGAGAGTTTCCCTTGGAAACTGAGATCTAGGCCCAGGGTGGCTTTCCACAGAGCACTGGGAATCTCAGCCAGGATATCACATGATTTTATTCTTAAAGACCTGGCAGCCATAATTGAGAGTCAAAACACACATGGACCTCACATTGTAGACCTCAATGGGCCTGGCTTGATGTGACCTTTTGGCCACTCTTGGGAAGCCTTGCCTCTGAGTGTTTCTCCAGAGCTTTCATTGAAATGAGATTCCTCACCATTTAGTGGTTCCTGAATGAATAGAAACCCACAGTGCCTCCAAGTTCATCCTTGAAAAATGGCTTGATAAATACCATGAAATTTTTGAAATTCCCATGACCAGGTGGCACTGGAGAACCTTTGGATGTCCTGTTGCTGATCATGAGTGTACCAGACAGTGCCTTGATTGACTGGGTTTCATGAAAATGGTGTAGAACAGAGATGCCAGTAAGTTGGAGCCTGCGGATTAGTGGGCCTAGAGCAGTGGTGTGCAGGTGTGTGATAAAACATCTGTGGTGGGGCCATGTGGATCTGCCATTGGCTTCCACATGGCTTGTGACTGACACGGTGAAGCCAGCAGACCCTTATATGTAAAGGCATCTTGTTATATGGAGAGGTTTCCGGGCAATGTTCAGAAACAGGTTGCTATGGTCAAGGGGGCAAGCTCTGTGGGATAGAAGCCTGGTTGGTGCATTGTCCTCGGACCCTGAGTCAGCACACGTGACAGTACTCCCTCCAGAACTGTGTCCCAGTTGAACTCCTTGTATTTCATGAAGCAAATAGGAAACTCCCAGTGAAGCAGCAAGAAACACCAGGAAAAGTGGAGGATGACCAAATGGCCTCACAGTCCACACGGGGAAACACTTAGACCCCAGTGGCCACAGTTGACCTACAAAGAGAGAATTCAGCACTGCTGCCTCATGTTCACTGGAAAATCAGAAACCATGTCCTCCAGGCTACATAGATGCAGACCAAGCTTTGATGGTCTCACTACAAAGGAAGATAAAGCTCCTGACAACAACATATATTTCAAGGGTCCAACCTCAGAGGCAGTTTCCCAAGAAGTCTTTAGGCCAGCAGAGCTCCATGTTTGTGGAGTGTTTACCCTGTCCCTTACTTATGGAAACTCCTCTACCACCTCCAAGGTTGTGAACTCCTGAGCATTTTCCATTGTATATATGTATTCACAGATTTTCTAACTCTTTTCTTCAAATTGTGTCTTACTCGGGGCAAAGGTAATGTCAAGGCATTGTTCTTGATGAGAGTGGGAAGATTTTTGTGTAGCACAGAATTGCATACACATTGGATTCATTTTCCTATTTTCCATTCAAAATACTGAATCCCTGACACTAACCCATACCCTCCTGGACTCTGATTACCAATCCTGATATGATGGAGGAAAATAACCCAAACAGAATAGCAATACATGCAGTTCAGAGGAGGCATGGTGTCTAATTGGACTTTCCTTTGGCATTATAAAGGCTAGGTGTTATAAATCTAGTCCAATTTAAGAGAAGTAGTTCTCCATTTGTTTGTAAAGTTAACCAATATGTGAATTCCTGTCTCCCTTTCTCTGTAGACTGTTCAGCACATGTATATTTACGTGCACATATAGAATCCTACCTGGTATCCCATGTACATTCTTGTGAGGTGGCTGACATGGCAGATACAAATTGTGAGAAGAGATCACTCCTCCTAAATGCTGTTGGAACTGAAAATTCAACCTATGGGTGAGCTTTCTACTTGAACAACATGATACATAAATCCATGTTCAGTAAATTAAATATTTTTGGATCTGTGGATGATGTATATTTCATGATGAATTTTGATTGGCATATATATTTCTACTTTTTAAAGTCTCTGTGTGTTTGTATGTTTGAATGTATATATATATATATATATATATATATATATATATATACATACACACACACACACACACACACACACACACACACACACACACTCTCTCTCTCCAGATTTTTCAAAGTATGAAATATATGTGTCTTATTATACACTCCCTAAATTCATTCATGTTCATGTATGTGGATTTATAATCATCTTTTCAAAAGATTATTCTCAGAAATATTCATCCACCTGAAATACACATTTGTTTCCTAGTGAATGGTGCTTAGAAATCCTAATATTTCTACTGTAACTGACCGAGTTTCGCATCAATGCAAGTAGATTCCTATGATACATGATGTGTATTTTGACGTTTCTTTTTTTTCGACACTGGTACATCACTATTTCTTCAGTTGATGCACATCATAAGATATATATTTCATCCACAATTTTCACAAATTTCCAGGCATTTGGTTCACTTTCAATCACTTCCTGCTTCAGAACACATGTACTCCTGTATATTTCTGGACTGGTCTTTTCATGAGACTTCTTTCCAAACACATTATTTTTGATTTCCATAATCACTTTTCAAGCAAATCTCACACAGCCTTCATGGTAAACCATAACCCTAATATAATCATTAGATATATAACTGGTTGGAATGAATGACTGTGTATCAATATTAGATTTCCTATATATTTTCAGGTATCAGTTCAATCCATTATGTAAATCGGAACCAGTTCTATTATTTATTCACAGTATGGTCTATTCATGCATTATCTCTATATTCATAGACACAGGGTACACCTATTGGTGCCCCCAAATACTAATCAATACGTCTTCAAGATATTGCTCCCAGAAATGGTGGAAGAAATACTCATGTCACCTGATCTACATATACATTTTATCACAGTGATATTCTGGACACATAATGCAAAGTTCACACTTATGATTGTTCCAAAGTCTAAATGGAAAGTGAGCATGTATTACTAAAAACATCCTTGTCCAGATGCCTGATGCTCTCAAATGTCAATCCTATCGGTGACTACACAGTTGCTTCGTCCTAAGATTACATATTCAAACTCAACCCTGTTGAAAATATCTAATCCTATCACTCACTTTATACTTTGACTGATTTCCCAATGTCTCTATAGATATCTGCTTTCCTACATAATTTCCCATATTCATTATTGTGACTGACTCTTCACATGTGCTGACATTTACATCTACTCTCTAACTGACACCCTACTGCTAAAGAACTTTTGGTCCAAATGTTATACTCACTCTTCTTCCTAAACCTACTGACTCTCTTCCTAATCCTACCTACTATCCCTTTTTGACTGGATGTTCTCTTCCACATTCAATCATCCAAGGTACAAGGTCTTATGCCATTGTATATCAATTTATCTGAGACAGCTGTGCAGAATGTAATTCCAAGCTAAGTATCCCAGTCAAGGGCCCAATGCCCTTCTGGGCTTCAAAGCTTACTTAGATTTCTGTTTTCATACATATACTTCACCTATATATTATTATAAATATCGCAGGTTCCCAATACCATTCTTCATCCAGTAGAATGATTCCTAACCCAAATCCAACATGTTCTTACCCCTAACCATACACTGTTCCCTCAATCCAACTTTACAGAAGAGCAGGGACAGAGTTGGTCTTACAATAGAGGAATGTAGGGGATCTTCCACGTGCTGAGAACTCAAAGGTCCATGCAGAAATGATGCCTGGAGAAGATGTAGGCAGCTCTGAAGGACATGAGAGAGCAAAAGTCATCTTCCATGGCAAACAACCTGGTCAGGATGAAGGGTTGTGTCTGAATGAGCTGCACTCTTCTTAATGTAGACAAGATGGACCAAACCAGGCCTGTGTGGAAAGCTGTTCCTGGGTGCCTATGGAGGATATACCATTCTAACTTGTGAAAGTGTCACAGGAAGCAGGGGCAGCCTCCATCTCATAGGACCCTTGGAAGCAACTGTTAGGACAACTTGGTTGCTAAGGCAGTGACCTCATTCAGTTCCTGAAGGAAGTGACCTCACCTCACTTCTTTTGTGATGGAACTCTCTGAACTTGGCAACAAGGAAGCCAGGCACCCAGAGCCAGTTTCAGTCCCAGTCCCAGTGGGCTCACTTGTTTGCATTTACCAAGGACAGAGTCAGTCTTTCTTGGTACCTACTGATGTGAGGATGACCAAATGCCAGGAAAACTCTGAAGAGGGCACTTTTCCGAGAAAGCAGGTAGTGAGTGGCTCACGGGTGGCTCCTGACAACTTCATTGAGTAGGCCAAGGAGGCCAGATCTGAGAGAGGACGGGCCATTTAGGGGAACATTGTATGGCCCACCAGTCAGAAGACACTCCGGATAGTCACAGACCTACTTGGGGGAAGGAGGTGCCTTAGTGGGTGTGGGTGTGAGTTTATGGTTTTGTCTCATGTTCTGAGAATAGGTAGGAAAGGCAGTTTGTTTGGTTTGGAGTGGACTGTTTCTAGTAAGTCGTTGGACAAGGCGAGTGTTTCTATGTCTGTGTATCCCACTGTATCCCTGGTTGTAGACATTGGAAAAGAGAATGAATCAATGGATGCATCCTGTCTAGTAGAAAACTTTCCAGCATTCATCCTTTCCAATTTATGAATGGACTGGGGCTTGCCTTATCTATGGGCAACACCTACTATCTTGCTAAGTTCCTGTTTTCTTCCTGAATTCTGGCCACTCTCCAGAATAGGCTCATGGTTTTGTGTCCAAGATATGTACCACCTCCCAGCTCTATGACATGGCCATGCACTGGATAACTGAAGGGAATGGCAAGCATCTCAGAAAACTCAGATATCAGTGTGACCAGTAAAGTGTCAGTGGAGAAACCCTGCTTTGGGCCTTTTGCTTACCTATTGTTCTGTTGCCCTGAGTGTCAGGAAGGTCTTTGCCTCAGGCCACCCCTTTGTGAAGCCTGAAGTAAACAGTTTTCAAATGGAAATGAAGGGGCATCACCTGTGGCTTTTGGCTTAATTCCTGTGCAAAGGGATGAGTGTGAATCAGCCTCTTGGCCCTGTGTGAGGCTGTGGCTTAGAGTCTCAGCACCTGATGGATTAAAGAAAGATCCCATGTGTGCATCCAAAGCCAAAATGGCAAAAAGAGCAGTCATTGTGGATGAAGTCTCTCGCTTTCCTCTGGAAAGTTCCTGACCTCCATCAAGTGAGAATAGGGATCCTTTGGGTCAAATGAGTTCTTCAAAGCCCTGCAGAGGCTAGCCCATAGGTTCTTGGGTTTTCTCATGTCTCCAATTCACACAAAGAATCTATACCCGAAAGTCAGTAGGCCTCAAATTGGAGGAGCAGAGCAGTATTAATGGCAGGCCTATTTGATCAATCCTGGGTCACAGGAAGAGTGTCCAGGCCACCCAGACATTAGGCAAATGAGGGTCAAGGGAGCTTATTCTAGACGCTGTCTTGGGCTGCCCCCTCATGGAAACCTCCAGCAAGAGGTTATGATGAGTGCCTATATGGAAGAAGATGAGGGCCATGTGGCAGTGTTTTGGTTTGAATTGTGGTCATTTCTGTGGCGGTTGGAAGGGATGACTTGGTCCACCTGGTCTTGAACTCTGGCGTGATTCCCCTCAGAGACTGAGTTCTGGAACTGAACTCAGAGAAGAATTGCCATGAATTGTGTTGGGATTTTAGGAGGCCACGCATGAGAGTTGCCCTTGGAAACTGAGATCTAGGCCCAGGGTGGCTTTCCACAGAGCACTGGGAATCTCAGCCAGGATATCACATGATTTTATTCTTAAAGACCTGGCAGCCATAATTGAGAGTCAAAACACACATGGACCTCACATTGTAGACCTCAATGGGCCTGGCTTGATGTGACCTTTTGGCCACTCTTGGGAAGCCTTGCCTCTGAGTGTTTCTCCAGAGCTTTCATTGAAATGAGATTCCTCACCATTTAGTGGTTCCTGAATGAATAGAAACCCACAGTGCCTCCAAGTTCATCCTTGAAAAATGGCTTGATAAATACCATGAAATTTTTGAAATTCCCATGACCAGGTGGCAGTGGAGAACCTTTGGATGTCCTGTTGCTGATCATGAGTGTACCAGACAGTGCCTTGATTGACTGGGTTTCATGAAAATGGTGTAGAACAGAGATGCCAGTAAGTTGGAGCCTGCGGATTAGTGGGCCTAGAGCAGTGGTGTGCAGGTGTGTGATAAAACATCTGTGGTGGGGCCATGTGGATCTGCCATTGGCTTCCACATGGCTTGTGACTGACACGGTGAAGCCAGCAGACCCTTATATGTAAAGGCATCTTGTTATATGGAGAGGTTTCCGGGCAATGTTCAGAAACAGGTTGCTATGGTCAAGGGGGCAAGCTCTGTGGGATAGAAGCCTGGTTGGTGCATTGTCCTCGGACCCTGAGTCAGCACACGTGACAGTACTCCCTCCAGAACTGTGTCCCAGTTGAACTCCTTGTATTTCATGAAGCAAATAGGAAACTCCCAGTGAAGCAGCAAGAAACACCAGGAAAAGTGGAGGATGACCAAATGGCCTCACAGTCCACACGGGGAAACACTTAGACCCCAGTGGCCACAGTTGACCTACAAAGAGAGAATTCAGCACTGCTGCCTCATGTTCACTGGAAAATCAGAAACCATGTCCTCCAGGCTACATAGATGCAGACCAAGCTTTGATGGTCTCACTACAAAGGAAGATAAAGCTCCTGACAACAACATATATTTCAAGGGTCCAACCTCAGAGGCAGTTTCCCAAGAAGTCTTTAGGCCAGCAGAGCTCCATGTTTGTGGAGTGTTTACCCTGTCCCTTACTTATGGAAACTCCTCTACCACCTCCAAGGTTGTGAACTCCTGAGCATTTTCCATTGTATATATGTATTCACAGATTTTCTAACTCTTTTCTTCAAATTGTGTCTTACTCGGGGCAAAGGTAATGTCAAGGCATTGTTCTTGATGAGAGTGGGAAGATTTTTGTGTAGCACAGAATTGCATACACATTGGATTCATTTTCCTATTTTCCATTCAAAATACTGAATCCCTGACACTAACCCATACCCTCCTGGACTCTGATTACCAATCCTGATATGATGGAGGAAAATAACCCAAACAGAATAGCAATACATGCAGTTCAGAGGAGGCATGGTGTCTAATTGGACTTTCCTTTGGCATTATAAAGGCTAGGTGTTATAAATCTAGTCCAATTTAAGAGAAGTAGTTCTCCATTTGTTTGTAAAGTTAACCAATATGTGAATTCCTGTCTCCCTTTCTCTGTAGACTGTTCAGCACATGTATATTTACGTGCACATATAGAATCCTACCTGGTATCCCATGTACATTCTTGAGAGGTGGCTGACATGGCAGATACAAATTGTGAGAAGAGATCACTCCTCCTAAATGCTGTTGGAACTGAAAATTCAACCTATGGGTGAGCTTTCTACTTGAACAACATGATACATAAATCCATGTTCAGTAAATTAAATATTTTTGGATCTGTGGATGATGTATATTTCATGATGAATTTTGATTGGCATATATATTTCTACTTTTTAAAGTCTCTGTGTGTTTGTATGTTTGAATGTATATATATATATATATATATATATATATATATATATATATATACATATACACACACACACACACACACACACACTCTCTCTCTCTCCAGATTTTTCAAAGTATGAAATATATGTGTCTTATTATACACTCCCTAAATTCATTCATGTCCATGTATGTGGATTTATAATCATCTTTTCAAAAGATTATTCTCAGAAATATTCATCCACCTGAAATACACATTTGTTTCCTAGTGAATGGTGCTTAGAAATCCTAATATTTCTACTGTAACTGACCGAGTTTCGCATCAATGCAAGTAGATTCCTATGATACATGATGTGTATTTTGACGTTTCTTTTTTTTCGACACTGGTACATCACTATTTCTTCAGTTGATGCACATCATAAGATATATATTTCATCCACAATTTTCACAAATTTCCAGGCATTTGGTTCACTTTCAATCACTTCCTGCTTCAGAACACATGTACTCCTGTATATTTCTGGACTGGTCTTTTCATGAGACTTCTTTCCAAACACATTATTTTTGATTTCCATAATCACTTTTCAAGCAAATCTCACACAGCCTTCATGGTAAACCATAACCCTAATATAATCATTAGATATATAACTGGTTGGAATGAATGATTGTGTATCAATATTAGATTTCCTATATATTTTCAGGTATCAGTTCAATCCATTATGTAAATCGGAACCAGTTCTATTATTTATTCACAGTATGGTCTATTCATGCATTATCTCTATATTCATAGACACAGGGTACACCTATTGGTGCCCCCAAA
This sequence comes from Urocitellus parryii, assembly GCF_045843805.1. Lineage (NCBI taxonomy): Eukaryota > Metazoa > Chordata > Mammalia > Rodentia > Sciuridae > Urocitellus > Urocitellus parryii. Next base: position 757 of record NW_027554097.1, on the reverse strand, counting down.
TACTAATCAATACGTCTTCAAGATATTGCTCCCAGAAATGGTGGAAGAAATACTCATGTCACCTGATCTACATATACATTTTATCACAGTGATATTCTGGACACATAATGCAAAGTTCACACTTATGATTGTACCAAAGTCTAAATGGAAAGTGAGCATGTATTACTAAAAACATCCTTGTCCAGATGCCTGATGCTCTCAAATGTCAATCCTATCGGTGACTACACAGTTGCTTCGTCCTAAGATTACATATTCAAACTCAACCCTGTTGAAAATATCTAATCCTATCACTCACTTTATACTTTGACTGATTTCCCAATGTCTCTATAGATATCTGCTTTCCTACATAATTTCCCATATTCATTATTGTGACTGACTCTTCACATGTGCTGACATTTACATCTACTCTCTAACTGACACCCTACTGCTAAAGAACTTTTGGTCCAAATGTTATACTCACTCTTCTTCCTAAACCTACTGACTCTCTTCCTAATCCTACCTACTATCCCTTTTTGACTGGATGTTCTCTTCCACATTCAATCATCCAAGGTACAAGGTCTTATGCCATTGTATATCAATTTATCTGAGACAGCTGTGCAGAATGTAATTCCAAGCTAAGTATCCCAGTCAAGGGCCCAATGCCCTTCTGGGCTTCAAAGCTTACTTAGATTTCTGTTTTCATACATATACTTCACCTATATATTATTATAAATATCGCAGGTTCCCAATACCATTCTTCATCCAGTAGAATGATTCC
>NW_027554096.1:0-117257 GCF_045843805.1 Urocitellus parryii | reverse complement strand
AGAGCTAGCACAAACCGTGTTTGATTTAGAGTTCCAACTACATGTATCCATATAGGAGAAAACAGAGTGAAACCTAAACATGAAAACGGTTCCTGCAAAGGAACGGTTTAACCGAGAAGAACGAAATTAGGTGAGCCAAGTGGGATTGGTGTACTGATCATTACCTGCAAGCCTCATCAAGAGTGGGTGAAAAAATGTTTGCTGAGATTTCAGGAAACTCGTAGTTTTTTGGAAGCTTGGCAACCGCTTTCAATGAAAGTGATTCTCGTCTGTCTCTGTTTGGGGCTACTTCAATAGGACACAAACCATAGCGATAGAACTTGGAACTACATTATTGTGCCAAGTTTCAAAGAGCTAGCACAAACCGTGTTTGATTTAGAGTTCCAAGTACATGTATCCATATAGGAGAAAACAGAGTGAAACCTAAACATGAAAACGGTTCCTGCAAAGGAACGGTTTAACCGAGAAGAACGAAATTTGGTGAGGCCAGTGGGATTGGTGTACTGATCATTACCTACAAGTATCATCAAGTTTGGGTGAAAATATGGTTGCTGAGATTTCAGGAAACTCGTAGTTTTTTGGAAGCTTGGCAACCCCTTTCAATGAAAGTGATTCTCGTTAGTCTCTGCTTGGGGCTACTTCAATAGGACACAAACCATAGCGATAGAACTTGGAACTACATTATTGTGCCAAGTTTCAAAGAGCTAGCACAAACTGTGTTTGATTTAGAGTTCCAACTACATGTATCCATATAGGAGAAAACAGAGTGAAACCTAAACATGAAAACGGTTCCTGCAAAGGAACGGTTTAACCGAGAAGAACGAAATTTGGTGAGCCAAGTGGGATTGGTGTACTGATCATTACCTGCAAGTATCATCAAGATTGGGTGAAAAAATATTTGCTGAGAATTCAGGAAACTCGTAGTTTTTTGGAAGCTTGGCAACCCCTTTGAATGAAAGTGATTCTCATCAGTCTCTGCTTGGGGCTACTTCAATAGGACACAAACCATAGGGATAGAACTTGGAACTACATTATTGTGCCAAGTTTCAAACAGCTAGCACAAACCGTGTTTGATTTAGAGTTCCAAGTACATGTATCCATATAGGAGAAAACAGAGTGAAACCTAAACATGAAAACGGTTCCTGCAAAGGAAGGGTTTAACCGAGAAGAACGAAATTTGGTGAGCCAAGTGGGATTGGTGTACTGATCATTACCTGTAAGTATCATCAAGATTGGGTGAAAAAAATGTTTGCTGAGATTTCAGGAATCTCGTAGTTTTTTTGGAAGCTTCTCAACCCGTTTCAATGAAAGTAATTCTCGTCAGTCTCTGCTTGGGCCTACTTCAAGAGGACACAAACCATAGGGATAGAACTTGGAACTACATTATTGTGCCAAGTTTCAAAGAGCTAGCACAAACCGTGTTTGATTTAGAGTTCCAAGTACATGTATCCATATAGGAGAAAACAAAGTGAAAACTAAACATGAAAACGGTTCCTGCAAAGGAACGGTTTAACCGAGAAGAACGAAAATTGCTGAGCCAAGTGGGATTGGTGTACTGATCATTACCTGCAAGCCTCATCAAGAGTGGGTGAAAAAATGTTTGCTGAGATTTCAGGAAACTCGTAGTTTTTTGGAAGCTTGGCAACCCCTTTCAATGAAAGTGATTCTCGTCAGTCTCTGCTTGGGGCTACTTCAATAGGACACAAACCATAGCGATATAACTTGGAACTACATTATTGTGGTAAGTTTCAAAGAGCTAGCACAAACTGTGTTTGATTTAGAGTTCCAACTACATGTATCCATATAGGAGAAAACAGAGTGAAACCTAAACATGAAAACGGTTCCTGCAACGGAACGGTATAACCGAGAAGAACGAAATTTGGTGAGCCCAGTGGATTTGGTGGACTGATCATTACCTTGAAGTATCATCAAGATTGGGTGAAAATATGGTTGCTGAGATTTCAGGAAACTCGTAGTTTTTTGGAAGCTTGGCAACCCCTTTCAATGAAAGTGATTCTCGTTAGTCTCTGCTTGGGGCTACTTCAGTAGGACACAAACCATAGCGATAGAACTTGGAACTACATTATTGTGCCAAGTTTCAAAGAGCTAGCACAAACCGTGTTTGATTTAGAGTTCCAACTACATGTATCCATATAGGAGAAAACAGAGTGAAACCTAAACATGAAAACGGTTCCTGCAATGGTACGGTTTAACAGAGAAGAACGACATTTGCTGAGCCAAGTGGGATTGGTGTACTGATCATTACCTGCAAGCCTCATCAAGAGTTGGTGAAAAAATGTTTGCTGAGATTTCAGGAAACTCGTAGTTTTTGGGAAGCTTGGCAACCCCTTTCAATGAAAGTGATTCTCGTCAGTCTCTGCTTGGGGCTACTTCAATAGGACACAAACCATAGCGATAGATCTTGGAACTACATTATTGTGCCATCTTTCAAAGAGCTAGCACAAACCGTGTTTGATTTAGAGTTCCAACTACATGTATCCATATAGGAGAAAACAGAGTGAAACCTAAACATGAAAACGGTTCCTGCAAAGGAACGGTTTAACCGAGAAGAACGAAATTTGCTGAGCCAAGTGGGATTGGTGTACTGATCATTACCTGCAAGCCTCATCAAGAGTGGGTGAAAAAATGTTTGCTGAGATTTCAGGAAACTCGTAGTTTTTTGGAAGCTTGGCAACCCCTTTCAATGAAAGTGATTCTCGTCAGTCTCTGCTTGGGGCTACTTCAATAGGACACAAACCATAGCGATAGAACTTGGAACTACATTATTGTGCCAAGTTTCAAAGAGCTAGCACAAACCGTGTTTGATTTAGAGTTCCAAGTACATGTATCCATATAGGAGAAAACAGAGTGAAACCTAAACATGAAAACGGTTCCTGCAAAGGAACGGTTTAACCGAGAAGAACGAAATTTGGTGAGGCCAGTGGGATTGGTGTACTGATCATTACCTACAAGTATCATCAAGTTTGGGTGAAAATATGGTTGCTGAGATTTCAGGAAACTCGTAGTTTTTTGGAAGCTTGGCAACCCTTTTGAATGAAAGTGATTCTCGTCAGTCTCTGCTTGGGGCTACTTCAATAGGACACAAACCATAGCGATAGAACTTGGAACTACATTATTGTGCCAAGTTTCAAAGAGCTAGCACAAACCGTGTTTGATTTAGTGTTCCAACTACATGTATCCATATAGGAGAAAACAGAGTGAAACCTAAACATGAAAACGGTTCCTGCAAAGGAACGGTTTAACCGAGAAGAACGAAATTTGGTGAGCCAAGTGGGATTGGTGTACTGATCATTACCTGCGAGCCTCATCAAGAGTGGGTGAAAAAATGTTTGCTGAGATTTCAGGAAACTCGTAGTTTTTTTGGAAGCTTGGCAACCCCTTTCAATGAAAGTGATTCTCGTCAGTCTCTGCTTGGGGCTACCTCAATAGGACACAAACCATAGCGATAGAACGTGGAACTACATTATTGTGCCAAGTTTCAAAGAGCTAGCACAAACCGTGTTCGATTTAGAGTTCCAACTACATGTATCCATATAGGAGAAAACAGAGTGAAACCTAAACATGAAAACGGTTTCTGCAAAGGAAGGGTTTAAACGAAAAGAACGAAATTTGGTGACCAAGTGGGATTGGTGTACTGATCATTACCTGCAAGTATCATCAAGATTGGGTGAAAAAATGTTTGCTGAGATTTCAGGAAACTCGTAGTTTTTTGGAAGCTTGGCAACCCCTTTCAATGAAAGTGATTCTCGTCAGTCTCTGCTTGGGGCTACTTCAATAGGACACAAACCATAGCGATATAACTTGGAACTACATTATTGTGGTAAGTTTCAAAGAACTAGCACAAACTGTGTTTGATTTAGAGTTCCAACTACATGTATCCATATAGGAGAAAACAGAGTTAAACCTAAACATGAAAAAGGTTCCTGCAAAGGAACGGTATAAACGAGAAGAACGAAATTTGCTGAGCCAAGTGGGATTGGTGTACTGATCATTACCTGCAATTATCATCAAGATTGAGTGAAAAACTGTTTGCTGAGATTTCAGGAAACTCGTAGTTTTTTGGGAGCTTGGCAAGCCCTTTCAATGTAAGTGATTCTCGTCAGTCTCTGCTTGGGGCTACTTCAATAGGACACAAACCATAGCGATAGAACTTGGAAGTACATTATTGTGCCAAGTTTCAAAGAGCTAGCACAAACCGTGTGTGATTTAGTGTTCCAACTACATGTATCCATATAGGAGAAAACAGAGTGAAACCTAAACATGAAAACGGTTCCTGCAAAGGAACGGTTTAACCGAGAAGAACTAAATTTGCTGAGCCAAGTGGGATTGGTGTACTGATCATTACCTGCAAGTATCATCAAGATTGGGTGAAAAAATGTTTGCTGAGAATTCAGGAAACTCGTAGTTTTTTGGAAGCTTGGCAACCCCTTTCAATGAAAGTGATTCTCATCAGTCTCTGCTTTGCGCTACTTCAATAGGACACAAACCATAGGGATAGAACTTGGAACTACATTATTGTGCCAAGTTTCAAGAGCTAGCACAAACCGTGTTTGATTTAGAGTTCCAACTACATGTATCCATATAGGAGATTACGAAGTGAAACCTAAACATGAAAACGGTTCCTGCAAAGGAACGGTTTAACCGAGATGAACGAAATTTGCTGAGCCAAGTGGGATTGGTGTACTGATCCTTACCTGCAAGTATCATCAAGATTGGGTGAAAATATGGTTGCTGAGATTTCAGGAATCTCGTAGTTTTTTTGGAAGCTTCTCAACCCGTTTCAATGAAAGTAATTCTCGTCAGTCTCTGCTTGGGGCTACTTCAATAGGACACAAACCATAGCGATAGAACTTGGAACTACATTATTGTCCAAGTTTCAAAGAGCTAGCACAAACCGTGTTTGATTTAGAGTTCCAACTACATGTATCCATATAGGAGAAAACAGAGTGAAACCTAAACATGAAAACGGTTCCTGCAAAGGAAGGGTTTAACCGAGAAGAACGAAATTTGGTGAGCCAAGTGGGATTGGTGTACTGATCATTACCTGTAAGTATCATCAAGATTGGGTGAAAAAAATGTTTGCTGAGATTTCAGGAAACTCGTAGATTTTTGGAAGCTTGACAACCCTTTCAATAAAAGGGATTCTCGTCAGTCTCTGCTTGGGGCTACTTCAATAGGACACAAACCATAGCGATAGAACTTGGAACTACATTATTGTGCCAAGTTTCAAAGAGCTAGCACAAACCGTGTTTGATTTAGAGTTCCAACTACATGTATCCATATAGGAGAAAACAGAGTGAAACCTAAACATGAAAACGGTTCCTGCAAAGGAAGGGTTTAACCGAGAAGAACGAAATTTGGTGAGCCAAGTGGGATTGGTGTACTGATCATTTCCTGCAAGTATCATCAAATTGGGTGAAAAAATGTTTGCTGAGATTTCAGGAAACTCGTAGTTTTTTGGAAGCTTGGCAACCCGTTTCAATAAAAGGGATTCTCGTCAGTCTCTGCTTGGGGCTACTTCAATAGGACACAAACCATAGCGATAGAACTTGGAACTACATTATTGTGCCAAGTTTCAAAGAGCTAGCACAAACCGTGTTTGATTTAGAGTTCCAACTACATGTATCCATATAGGAGAAAACAGAGTGAAACCTAAACATGAAAACGGTTCCTGCAAAGGAACGGTTTAACCGAGAAGAACGAAATTAGGTGAGCCAAGTGGGATTGGTGTACTGATCATTACCTGTAAGTATAATCAAGATTGCTAAAAAATGTTTGCTGAGATTTCAGGAAACTCGTAGTTTTTTGGAAGCTTGGCAACCCCTTTGAATGAAAGTGATTCTCGTCAGTCTCTGCTTGGGGCTACTTCAATAGGACACAAACCATAGCGATAGAACTTGGAACTATATTATTGTGCCAAGTTTCAAAGAGCAAGCACAAACCGTGTTTGATTTAGAGTTCCAACTACATATATCCATATAGGAGAAAACAGAGTGAAACCTAAACATGAAAACTGTTCCTGCAAAGGAACGGTTTAACCGAGAAGAACGAAATTTGGTGAGCCCAGTGGGATTGGTATATTGATCATTACCTGCAAGTATCATCAAGATTGGGTGAAAATATGGTTGCTGAGATTTCAGGAAACTCGTAGTTTTTTGGAAGCTTGGCAACCCCTTTCAATGAAAGTGATTCTCGTCAGTCTCTGCTTGGGGCTACTTCAATAGGACACAAACCATAGCGATAGAACTTGGAACTACATTATTGTGCCAAGTTTCAAAGAGCTAGCACAAACCGTGTTTGATTTAGAGTTCCAACTACATGTATCCATATAGGAGAAAACAGAGTGAAACCTAAACATGAAAACGGTTCCTGCAAAGGAACGGTTTAACCGAGAAGAACGAAATTAGGTGAGCCAAGTGGGATTGGTGTACTGATCATTACCTGCAAGCCTCATCAAGAGTGGGTGAAAAAATGTTTGCTGAGATTTCAGGAAACTCGTAGTTTTTTGGAAGCTTGGCAACCGCTTTCAATGAAAGTGATTCTCGTCTGTCTCTGTTTGGGGCTACTTCAATAGGACACAAACCATAGCGATAGAACTTGGAACTACATTATTGTGCCAAGTTTCAAAGAGCTAGCACAAACCGTGTTTGATTTAGAGTTCCAAGTACATGTATCCATATAGGAGAAAACAGAGTGAAACCTAAACATGAAAACGGTTCCTGCAAAGGAACGGTTTAACCGAGAAGAACGAAATTTGGTGAGCCAAGTGGGATTGGTGTACTGATCATTACCTGCGAGCCTCATCAAGAGTGGGTGAAAAAATGTTTGCTGAGATTTCAGGAAACTCGTAGTTTTTTTGGAAGCTTGGCAACCCCTTTCAATGAAAGTGATTCTCGTCAGTCTCTGCTTGGGGCTACCTCAATAGGACACAAACCATAGCGATAGAACGTGGAACTACATTATTGTGCCAAGTTTCAAAGAGCTAGCACAAACCGTGTTCGATTTAGAGTTCCAACTACATGTATCCATATAGGAGAAAACAGAGTGAAACCTAAACATGAAAACGGTTTCTGCAAAGGAAGGGTTTAAACGAAAAGAACGAAATTTGGTGACCAAGTGGGATTGGTGTACTGATCATTACCTGCAAGTATCATCAAGATTGGGTGAAAAAATGTTTGCTGAGATTTCAGGAAACTCGTAGTTTTTTGGAAGCTTGGCAACCCCTTTCAATGAAAGTGATTCTCGTCAGTCTCTGCTTGGGGCTACTTCAATAGGACACAAACCATAGCGATATAACTTGGAACTACATTATTGTGGTAAGTTTCAAAGAACTAGCACAAACTGTGTTTGATTTAGAGTTCCAACTACATGTATCCATATAGGAGAAAACAGAGTTAAACCTAAACATGAAAAAGGTTCCTGCAAAGGAACGGTATAAACGAGAAGAACGAAATTTGCTGAGCCAAGTGGGATTGGTGTACTGATCATTACCTGCAATTATCATCAAGATTGAGTGAAAAACTGTTTGCTGAGATTTCAGGAAACTCGTAGTTTTTTGGGAGCTTGGCAAGCCCTTTCAATGTAAGTGATTCTCGTCAGTCTCTGCTTGGGGCTACTTCAATAGGACACAAACCATAGCGATAGAACTTGGAAGTACATTATTGTGCCAAGTTTCAAAGAGCTAGCACAAACCGTGTGTGATTTAGTGTTCCAACTACATGTATCCATATAGGAGAAAACAGAGTGAAACCTAAACATGAAAACGGTTCCTGCAAAGGAACGGTTTAACCGAGAAGAACGAAATTTGCTGAGCCAAGTGGGATTGGTGTACTGATCATTACCTGCAAGTATCATCAAGATTGGGTGAAAAAATGTTTGCTGAGAATTCAGGAAACTCGTAGTTTTTTGGAAGCTTGGCAACCCCTTTCAATGAAAGTGATTCTCATCAGTCTCTGCTTTGCGCTACTTCAATAGGACACAAACCATAGGGATAGAACTTGGAACTACATTATTGTGCCAAGTTTCAAGAGCTAGCACAAACCGTGTTTGATTTAGAGTTCCAACTACATGTATCCATATAGGAGATTACGAAGTGAAACCTAAACATGAAAACGGTTCCTGCAAAGGAACGGTTTAACCGAGATGAACGAAATTTGCTGAGCCAAGTGGGATTGGTGTACTGATCCTTACCTGCAAGTATCATCAAGATTGGGTGAAAATATGGTTGCTGAGATTTCAGGAATCTCGTAGTTTTTTTGGAAGCTTCTCAACCCGTTTCAATGAAAGTAATTCTCGTCAGTCTCTGCTTGGGGCTACTTCAATAGGACACAAACCATAGCGATAGAACTTGGAACTACATTATTGTCCAAGTTTCAAAGAGCTAGCACAAACCGTGTTTGATTTAGAGTTCCAACTACATGTATCCATATAGGAGAAAACAGAGTGAAACCTAAACATGAAAACGGTTCCTGCAAAGGAAGGGTTTAACCGAGAAGAACGAAATTTGGTGAGCCAAGTGGGATTGGTGTACTGATCATTACCTGTAAGTATCATCAAGATTGGGTGAAAAAAATGTTTGCTGAGATTTCAGGAAACTCGTAGATTTTTGGAAGCTTGACAACCCCTTTCAATAAAAGGGATTCTCGTCAGTCTCTGCTTGGGGCTACTTCAATAGGACACAAACCATAGCGATAGAACTTGGAACTACATTATTGTGCCAAGTTTCAAAGAGCTAGCACAAACCGTGTTTGATTTAGAGTTCCAACTACATGTATCCATATAGGAGAAAACAGAGTGAAACCTAAACATGAAAACGGTTCCTGCAAAGGAAGGGTTTAACCGAGAAGAACGAAATTTGGTGAGCCAAGTGGGATTGGTGTACTGATCATTTCCTGCAAGTATCATCAAATTGGGTGAAAAAATGTTTGCTGAGATTTCAGGAAACTCGTAGTTTTTTGGAAGCTTGGCAACCCGTTTCAATAAAAGGGATTCTCGTCAGTCTCTGCTTGGGGCTACTTCAATAGGACACAAACCATAGCGATAGAACTTGGAACTACATTATTGTGCCAAGTTTCAAAGAGCTAGCACAAACCGTGTTTGATTTAGAGTTCCAACTACATGTATCCATATAGGAGAAAACAGAGTGAAACCTAAACATGAAAACGGTTCCTGCAAAGGAACGGTTTAACCGAGAAGAACGAAATTAGGTGAGCCAAGTGGGATTGGTGTACTGATCATTACCTGTAAGTATAATCAAGATTGCTAAAAAATGTTTGCTGAGATTTCAGGAAACTCGTAGTTTTTTGGAAGCTTGGCAACCCCTTTGAATGAAAGTGATTCTCGTCAGTCTCTGCTTGGGGCTACTTCAATAGGACACAAAGCATAGCGATAGAACTTGGAACTATATTATTGTGCCAAGTTTCAAAGAGCAAGCACAAACCGTGTTTGATTTAGAGTTCCAACTACATATATCCATATAGGAGAAAACAGAGTGAAACCTAAACATGAAAACTGTTCCTGCAAAGGAACGGTTTAACCGAGAAGAACGAAATTTGGTGAGCCCAGTGGGATTGGTATATTGATCATTACCTGCAAGTATCATCAAGATTGGGTGAAAATATGGTTGCTGAGATTTCAGGAAACTCGTAGTTTTTTGGAAGCTTGGCAACCCCTTTCAATGAAAGTGATTCTCGTCAGTCTCTGCTTGGGGCTACTTCAATAGGACACAAACCATAGCGATAGAACTTGGAACTACATTATTGTGCCAAGTTTCAAAGAGCTAGCACAAACCGTGTTTGATTTAGAGTTCCAACTACATGTATCCATATAGGAGAAAACAGAGTGAAACCTAAACATGAAAACGGTTCCTGCAAAGGAACGGTTTAACCGAGAAGAACGAAATTAGGTGAGCCAAGTGGGATTGGTGTACTGATCATTACCTGCAAGCCTCATCAAGAGTGGGTGAAAAAATGTTTGCTGAGATTTCAGGAAACTCGTAGTTTTTTGGAAGCTTGGCAACCGCTTTCAATGAAAGTGATTCTCGTCTGTCTCTGTTTGGGGCTACTTCAATAGGACACAAACCATAGCGATAGAACTTGGAACTACATTATTGTGCCAAGTTTCAAAGAGCTAGCACAAACCGTGTTTGATTTAGAGTTCCAAGTACATGTATCCATATAGGAGAAAACAGAGTGAAACCTAAACATGAAAACGGTTCCTGCAAAGGAACGGTTTAACCGAGAAGAACGAAATTTGGTGAGGCCAGTGGGATTGGTGTACTGATCATTACCTACAAGTATCATCAAGTTTGGGTGAAAATATGGTTGCTGAGATTTCAGGAAACTCGTAGTTTTTTGGAAGCTTGGCAACCCCTTTCAATGAAAGTGATTCTCGTTAGTCTCTGCTTGGGGCTACTTCAATAGGACACAAACCATAGCGATAGAACTTGGAACTACATTATTGTGCCAAGTTTCAAAGAGCTAGCACAAACTGTGTTTGATTTAGAGTTCCAACTACATGTATCCATATAGGAGAAAACAGAGTGAAACCTAAACATGAAAACGGTTCCTGCAAAGGAACGGTTTAACCGAGAAGAACGAAATTTGGTGAGCCAAGTGGGATTGGTGTACTGATCATTACCTGCAAGTATCATCAAGATTGGGTGAAAAAATATTTGCTGAGAATTCAGGAAACTCGTAGTTTTTTGGAAGCTTGGCAACCCCTTTGAATGAAAGTGATTCTCATCAGTCTCTGCTTGGGGCTACTTCAATAGGACACAAACCATAGGGATAGAACTTGGAACTACATTATTGTGCCAAGTTTCAAACAGCTAGCACAAACCGTGTTTGATTTAGAGTTCCAAGTACATGTATCCATATAGGAGAAAACAGAGTGAAACCTAAACATGAAAACGGTTCCTGCAAAGGAAGGGTTTAACCGAGAAGAACGAAATTTGGTGAGCCAAGTGGGATTGGTGTACTGATCATTACCTGTAAGTATCATCAAGATTGGGTGAAAAAAATGTTTGCTGAGATTTCAGGAATCTCGTAGTTTTTTTGGAAGCTTCTCAACCCGTTTCAATGAAAGTAATTCTCGTCAGTCTCTGCTTGGGGCTACTTCAATAGGACACAAACCATAGCGATAGAACTTGGAACTACATTATTGTCCAAGTTTCAAAGAGCTAGCACAAACCGTGTTTGATTTAGAGTTCCAACTACATGTATCCATATAGGAGAAAACAGAGTGAAACCTAAACATGAAAACGGTTCCTGCAAAGGAACGGTTTAACCGAGAAGAACGAAATTTGGTGAGGCCAGTGGGATTGGTGTACTGATCATTACCTACAAGTATCATCAAGTTTGGGTGAAAATATGGTTGCTGAGATTTCAGGAAACTCGTAGTTTTTTGGAAGCTTGGCAACCCCTTTCAATGAAAGTGATTCTCGTTAGTCTCTGCTTGGGGCTACTTCAATAGGACACAAACCATAGCGATAGAACTTGGAACTACATTATTGTGCCAAGTTTCAAAGAGCTAGCACAAACTGTGTTTGATTTAGAGTTCCAACTACATGTATCCATATAGGAGAAAACAGAGTGAAACCTAAACATGAAAACGGTTCCTGCAAAGGAACGGTTTAACCGAGAAGAACGAAATTTGGTGAGCCAAGTGGGATTGGTGTACTGATCATTACCTGCAAGTATCATCAAGATTGGGTGAAAAAATGTTTGCTGAGAATTCAGGAAACTCGTAGTTTTTTGGAAGCTTGGCAATCCCTTTGAATGAAAGTGATTCTCATCAGTCTCTGCTTGGGGCTACTTCAATAGGACAAAAACCATAGGGATAGAACTTGGAACTACATTATTGTGCCAAGTTTCAAAGAGCTAGCACAAACCGTGTTTGATTTAGAGTTCCAAGTACATGTATCCATATAGGAGAAAACAAAGTGAAACCTAAACATGAAAACGGTTCCTGCAAAGGAACGGTTTAACCGAGAAGAACGAAAATTGCTGAGCCAAGTGGGATTGGTGTACTGATCATTACCTGCAAGCCTCATCAAGAGTGGGTGAAAAAATGTTTGCTGAGATTTCAGGAAACTCGTAGTTTTTTGGAAGCTTGGCAACCCCTTTCAATGAAAGTGATTCTCGTCAGTCTCTGCTTGGGGCTATTTCAATAGGACACAAACCATAGCGATAGAACTTGGAACTACATTATTGTGCCAAGTTTCAAAGAGCTAGCACAAACTGTGTTTGATTTAGAGTTCCAACTACATGTATCCATATAGGAGAAAACAGAGTGAAACCTAAACATGAAAACGGTTCCTGCAAAGGAACGGTTTAACCGAGAAGAACGAAATTTGCTGAGCCAAGTGGGATTGGTGTACTGATCATTACCTGGAAGTATCATCAAGATTGGGTGAAAAAATATTTGCTGAGTATTCAGGAAACTCGTAGTTTTTTGGAAGCTTGGCAACCCCTTTCAATGAAAGTGATTCTCGTTAGTCTCTGCTTGGGGCTACTTCAGTAGGACACAAACCATAGCGATAGAACTTGGAACTACATTATTGTGCCAAGTTTCAAAGAGCTAGCACAAACCGTGTTTGATTTAGAGTTCCAACTACATGTATCCATATAGGAGAAAACAGAGTGAAACCTAAACATGAAAACGGTTCCTGCAATGGTATGGTTTAACAGAGAAGAACGAAATTTGGTGAGCCAAGTGGGATTGGTGTACTGATCATTACCTGCAAGCCTCATCAAGAGTGGGTGAAAAAATGTTTGCTGAGATTTCAGGAAACTCGTAGTTTTTTGGAAGCTTGGCAACCCCTTTCAATGAAAGTGATTCTCGTCAGTCTCTACTTGGGGCTACTTCAATAGGATACAAACCATAGCGATAGATCTTGGAACTACATTATTGTGCCATCTTTCAAAGAGCTAGCACAAACCGTGTTTGATTTAGAGTTCCAACTACATGTATCCATATAGGAGAAAACAGAGTGAAACCTAAACATGAAAACGGTTCCTGCAAAGGAACGGTTTAACCGAGAAGAACGAAATTTGCTGAGCCAAGTGGGATTGGTGTACTGATCATTACCTGCAAGCCTCATCAAGAGTGGGTGAAAAAATGTTTGCTGAGATTTCAGGAAATTCGTAGTTTTTTGGAAGCTTGGCAACCCCTTTCAATGAAAGTGATTCTCGTCAGTCTCTGCTTGGGGCTACTTCAATAGGACACAAACCATAGCGATAGAACTTGGAACTACATTATTGTGCCAAGTTTCAAAGAGCTAGCACAAACCGTGTTTGATTTAGAGTTCCAAGTACATGTATCCATATAGGAGAAAACAGAGTGAAACCTAAACATGAAAACGGTTCCTGCAAAGGAACGGTTTAACCGAGAAGAACGAAATTTGGTGAGGCCAGTGGGATTGGTGTACTGATCATTACCTACAAGTATCATCAAGTTTGGGTGAAAATATGGTTGCTGAGATTTCAGGAAACTCGTAGTTTTTTGGAAGCTTGGCAACCCCATTCAATGAAAGTTATTCTCGTTAGTCTCTGCTTGGGGAAACTTCAATAGGACACAAACCATAGCGATAGAACTTGGAACTACATTATTGTGCCAAGTTTCAAAGAGCTAGCACAAACCGTGTTTGATTTAGTGTTCCAACTACATGTATCCATATAGGAGAAAACAGAGTGAAACCTAAACATGAAAACGGTTCCTGCAAAGGAACGGTTTAACCGAGAAGAACGAAATTTGGTGAGCCAAGTGGGATTGGTGTACTGATCATTACCTGCGAGCCTCATCAAGAGTGGGTGAAAAAATGTTTGCTGAGATTTCAGGAAACTCGTAGTTTTTTTGGAAGCTTGGCAACCCCTTTCAATGAAAGTGATTCTCGTCAGTCTCTGCTTGGGGCTACCTCAATTTGACACAAACCATAGCGATAGAACGTGGAACTACATTATTGTGCCAAGTTTCAAAGAGCTAGCACAAACCGTGTTCGATTTAGAGTTCCAACTACATGTATCCGTATAGGAGAAAACAGAGTGAAACCTAAACATGAAAACGGTTTCTGCAAAGGAAGGGTTTAAACGAAAAGAACGAAATTTGGTGACCAAGTGGGATTGGTGTACTGATCATTACCTGCAAGTATCATCAAGATTGGGTGAAAAAATGTTTGCTGAGATTTCAGGAAACTCGTAGTTTTTTGGAAGCTTGGCAACCCCTTTCAATGAAAGTGATTCTCGTCAGTCTCTGCTTGGGGCTACTTCAATAGGACACAAACCATAGCGATATAACTTGGAACTACATTATTGTGGTAAGTTTCAAAGAGCTAGCACAAACTGTGTTTGATTTAGAGTTCCAACTACATGTATCCATATAGGAGAAAACAGAGTTAAACCTAAACATGAAAAAGGTTCCTGCAAAGGAACGGTTTAACCGAGAAGAACGAAATTTGGTGAGCCAAGTGGGATTGGTGTACTGATCATTACCTGCAAGTATCATCAAGATTGAGTGAAAAACTGTTTGCTGAGATTTCAGGAAACTCGTAGTTTTTTGGGAGCTTGGCAAGCCCTTTCAATGTAAGTGATTCTCGTCAGACTCTGCTTGGGGCTACTTCAATAGGACACAAACCATAGCGACAGAACTTGGAAGTACATTATTGTGCCAAGTTTCAAAGAGCTAGCACAAACCGTGTTTGATTTAGAGTTCCAACTACATGTATCCATATACGAGAAAACAGAGTGAAACCTAAACATGAAAACGGTTCCTGCAAAGGAACGGTTTAACCGAGAAGAACGAAATTTGCTGAGCCAAGTGGGATTGGTGTACTGATCATTACCTGTAAGTATCATCAAGATTGGGTGAAAAAAATGTTTGCTGAGATTTCAGGAATCTCGTAGTTTTTTTGGAAGCTTCTCAACCCGTTTCAATGAAAGTAATTCTCGTCAGTCTCTGCTTGGGGCTACTGCAATAGGACGCAAACCATAGCGATAGAACTTGGAACTACATTATTGTCCAAGTTTCAAGAGCTAGCACAAACCGTGTTTGATTTAGAGTTCCAACTACATGTATCCATATAGGAGAAAACAGAGTGAAACCTAAAGAGGAAAACGGTTCCTGCAAAGGAAGGGTTTAACCGAGAAGAACGAAATTTGGTGAGCCAAGTGGGATTGGTGTACTGATCATTTCCTGCAAGTATCATCAAATTGGGTGAAAAAATGTTTGCTGAGATTTCAGGAAACTCGTAGTTTTTTGGAAGCTTGGCAACCCGTTTCAATAAAAGGGATTCTCGTCAGTCTCTGCTTGGGGCTACTTCAATAGGACACAAACCATAGCGATAGAACTTGGAACTACATTATTGTGCCAAGTTTCAAAGAGCTAGCACAAACCGTGTTTGATTTAGAGTTCCAACTACATGTATCCATATAGGAGAAAAGAGAGTGAAACCTAAACATGAAAACGGTTCCTGCAAAGGAACGGTTTAACCGAGAAGAACGAAATTAGGTGAGCCAAGTGGGATTGGTGTACTGATCATTACCTGTAAGTATAATCAAGATTGCTAAAAAATGTTTGCTGAGATTTCAGGAAACTCGTAGTTTTTTGGAAGCTTGGCAACCCCTTTGAATGAAAGTGATTCTCGTCAGTCTCTGCTTGGGGCTACTTCAATAGGACACAAACCATAGCGATAGAACTTGGAACTATATTATTGTGCCAAGTTTCAAAGAGCAAGCACAAACCGTGTTTGATTTAGAGTTCCAACTACATATATCCATATAGGAGAAAACAGAGTGAAACCTAAACATGAAAACGGTTCCTGCAAAGGAACGGTTTAACCGAGAAGTCGAAATTTGGTGAGCCCAGTGGGATTGGTATATTGATCATTACCTGCAAGTATCATCAAGATTGGGTGAAAATATGGTTGCTGAGATTTCAGGAAACTCGTAGTTTTTTGGAAGCTTGGCAACCCCTTTCAATGAAAGTGATTCTCGTCAGTCTCTGCTTGGGGCTACTTCAATAGGACACAAACCATAGCAATAGAACTTGGAACTACATTATTGTGCCAAGTTTCAAAGAGCTAGCACAAACCGTGTTTGATTTAGAGTTCCAACTACATGTATCCATATAGGAGAAAACAGAGTGACCTAAACATGAAAACGGTTCCTGCAAAGGAACAGTTTAACCGAGAAGAACGAAATTAGGTGAGCCAAGTGGGATTGGTGTACTGATCATTACCTGCAAGCCTCATCAAGAGTGGGTGAAAAAATGTTTGCTGAGATTTCAGGAAACTCGTAGTTTTTTGGAAGCTTGGCAACCCCTTTCAATGAAAGTGATTCTCGTCTGTCTCTGCTTGGGGCTACTTCAATAGGACACAAACCATAGCGATAGAACTTGGAACTACATTATTGTGCCAAGTTTCAAAGAGCTAGCACAAACCGTGTTTGATTTAGAGTTCCAACTACATGTATCCATATAGGAGAAAACAGAGTGAAACCTAAACATGAAAACGGTTCCTGCAAAGGAACGGTTTAACCGAGAAGAACGAAATTTGGTGAGGCCAGTGGGATTGGTGTACTGATCATTACCTACAAGTATCATCAAGTTTGGTTGAAAATATGGTTGCTGAGATTTCAGGAAACTCGTAGTTTTTTGGAAGCTTGGCAACCCCTTTCAATGAAAGTGATTCTCGTTAGTCTCTGCTTGGGGCTACTTCAATAGGACACAAACCATAGCGATAGAACTTGGAACTACATTATTGTGCCAAGTTTCAAAGAGCTAGCACAAACTGTGTTTGATTTAGAGTTCCAACTACATGTATCCATATAGGAGAAAACAGAGTGAAACCTAAACATGAAAACGGTTCCTGCAAAGGAACGGTTTAACCGAGAAGAACGAAATTTGGTGAGCCAAGTGGGATTGGTGTACTGTTCATTAACTGCAAGGTTCATCAAGATTGGGTGAAAAAATATTTGCTGAGAATTCAGGAAACTCGTAGTTTTTTGGAAGCTTGGCAACCCCTTTGAATGAAAGTGATTCTCATCAGTCTCTGCTTGGGGCTACTTCAATAGGACACAAACCATAGGGATAGAACTTGGAACTACATTATTGTGCCAAGTTTCAAAGAGCTAGCACAAACCGTGTTTGATTTAGAGTTCCAACTACATGTATCCATATAGGAGAAAACAGAGCGAAACCTAAACATGAAAACGGTTCCTGCAAAGGAACGGTTTAACCGAGAAGAACGAAATTTGCTGAGCCAAGTGGGATTGGTGTACTGATCATTACCTGCAAGCCTCATCAAGAGTGGGTGAAAAAATGTTTGCTGAGATTTCAGGAAACTCGTAGTTTTTTGGAAGCTTCTCAACCCGTTTCAATGAAAGTAATTCTCGTCAGTCTCTGCTTGGGGCTACTTCAATAGGACACAAACCATAGCGATAGAACTTGGAACTACATTATTGTCCAAGTTTCAAAGAGCTAGCACAAACCGTGTTTGATTTAGAGTTCCAACTACATGTATCCATATAGGAGAAAACAGAGTGAAACCTAAACATGAAAACGGTTCCTGCAAAGGAAGGGTTTAACCGAGAAGAACGAAATTTGGTGAGCCAAGTGGGATTGGTGTACTGATCATTACCTGTAAGTATCATCAAGATTGGGTGAAAAAAATGTTTGCTGAGATTTCAGGAATCTCGTAGTTTTTTTGGAAGCTTCTCAACCCGTTTCAATGAAAGTAATTCTCGTCAGTCTCTGCTTGGGGCTACTTCAATAGGACACAAACCATAGCGATAGAACTTGGAACTACATTATTGTCCAAGTTTCAAAGAGCTAGCACAAACCGTGTTTGATTTAGAGTTCCAACTACATGTATCCATATAGGAGAAAACAGAGTGAAACCTAAACATGAAAACGGTTCCTGCAAAGGAAGGGTTTAACCGAGAAGAACGAAATTTGGTGAGCCAAGTGGGATTGGTGTACTGATCATTACCTGTAAGTATCATCAAGATTGGGTGAAAAAATGTTTGCTGAGATTTCAGGAAACTCGTAGATTTTTGGAAGCTTGACAACCCCTTTCAATAAAAGGGATTCTCGTCAGTCTCTGCTTGGGGCTACTTCAATAGGACACAAACCATAGCGATAGAACTTGGAACTACATTATTGTGCCAAGTTTCAAAGAGGTAGCACAAACCGTGTTTGATTTAGAGTTCCAACTACATGTATCCATTAGGAGAAAACAGAGTGAAACCTAAACATGAAAACGGTTCCTGCAAAGGAACGGTTTAACCGAGAAGAACGAAATTAGGTGAGCCAAGTGGGATTGGTGTACTGATCATTACCTGTAAGTATAATCAAGATTGCTAAAAAATGTTTGCTGAGATTTCAGGAAACTCGTAGTTTTTTGGAAGCTTGGCAACCCCTTTGAATGAAAGTGATTCTCGTCAGTCTCTGCTTGCGGCTACTTCAATAGGACACAAACCATAGCGATAGAACTTGGAACTATATTATTGTGCCAAGTTTCAAAGAGCAAGCACAAACCGTGTTTGATTTAGAGTTCCAACTACATATATCCATATAGGAGAAAACAGAGTGAAACCTAAACATGAAAACGGTTCCTGCAAAGCAACGGTTTAACCGAGAAGAACGAAATTTGGTGAGCCCAGTGGGATTGGTATATTGATCATTACCTGCAAGTATCATCAAGATTGGGTGAAAATATGGTTGCTGAGATTTCAGGAAACTCGTAGTTTTTTGGAAGCTTGGCAACCCCTTTCAATGAAAGTGATTCTAGTCAGTCTCTGCTTGGGGCTACTTCAATAGGACACAAACCATAGCGATAGAACTTGGAACTACATTATTGTGCCAAGTTTCAAAGAGCTAGCACAAACCGTTTTTGATTTAGAGTTCCAACTACATGTATCCATATAGGAGAAAACAGAGTGAAACCTAAACATGAAAACGGTTCCTGCAAAGCAACGGTTTAACCGAGAAGAACGAAATTAGGTGAGCCAAGTGGGATTGGTGTACTGATCATTACCTGCAAGCCTCATCAAGAGTGGGTGAAAAAATGTTTGCTGAGATTTCAGGAAACTCGTAGTTTTTTGGAAGCTTGGCAACCGCTTTCAATGAAAGTGATTCTCGTCTGTCTCTGTTTGGGGCTACTTCAATAGGACACAAACCATAGCGATAGAACTTGGAACTACATTATTGTGCCAAGTTTCAAAGAGCTAGCACAAACCGTGTTTGATTTAGAGTTCCAAGTACATGTATCCATATAGGAGAAAACAGAGTGAAACCTAAACATGAAAACGGTTCCTGCAAAGGAACGGTTTAACCGAGAAGAACGAAATTTGGTGAGGCCAGTGGGATTGGTGTACTGATCATTACCTACAAGTATCATCAAGTTTGGGTGAAAATATGGTTGCTGAGATTTCAGGAAACTCGTAGTTTTTTGGAAGCTTGGCAACCCCTTTCAATGAAAGTGATTCTCGTTAGTCTCTGCTTGGGGCTACTTCAATAGGACACAAACCATAGCGATAGAACTTGGAACTACATTATTGTGCCAAGTTTCAAAGAGCTAGCACAAACTGTGTTTGATTTAGAGTTCCAACTACATGTATCCATATAGGAGAAAACAGAGTGAAACCTAAACATGAAAACGGTTCCTGCAAAGGAACGGTTTAACCGAGAAGAACGAAATTTGGTGAGCCAAGTGGGATTGGTGTACTGATCATTACCTGCAAGTATCATCAAGATTGGGTGAAAAAATGTTTGCTGAGAATTCAGGAAACTCGTAGTTTTTTGGAAGCTTGGCAACCCCTTTGAATGAAAGTGATTCTCATCAGTCTCTGCTTGGGGCTACTTCAATAGGACACAAACCATAGGGATAGAACTTGGAACTACATTATTGTGCCAAGTTTCAAAGAGCTAGCACAAACCGTGTTTGATTTAGAGTTCCAACTACATGTATCCATATAGGAGAAAACAGAGTGAAACCTAAACATGAAAACGGTTCCTGCAAAGGAATGGTTTAACCGAGAAGAACGAAATTTGCTGAGCCAAGTGGGATTGGTGTACTGATCATTACCTGCAAGCCTCATCAAGAGTGGGTGAAAAAATGTTTGCTGAGATTTCAGGAAACTCGTAGTTTTTTGGAAGCTTGGCAACCCCTTTCAATGAAAGTGATTCTCGTCAGTCTCTGCTTGGGGCTACTTCAATAGGACACAAACCATAGCGATAGAATTTGGAACTACATTATTGTGCCAAGTTTTAAAGAGCTAGCACAAACCGTGTTGGATTTAGAGTTCCAACTACATGTATCTATATAGGAGAAAACAGAGTGAAACCTAAACATGAAAACGGTTCCTGCAAAGGAACGGTTTAACCGAGAAGAACAAAATTTGGTGAGCCCAGTGGGATTGGTGTACTGATCATTACCTACAAGTATCATCAAGTTTCGGTGAAAATATGGTTGCTGAGATTTCAGGAAACTCGTAGTTTTTTGGAAGCTTGGCAACCCCTTTCAATGAAAGTGATTCTCGTTAGTCTCTGCTTGGGGCTACTTCAATAGGACACAAACCATAGCGATATAACTTGGAACTACGTTATTGTGGTAAGTTTCAAAGAGCTAGCACAAACTGTGTTTGATTTAGAGTTCCAACTACATGTATCCATATAGGAGAAAACAGAGTGAAACCTAAACATGAAAACGGTTCCTGCAACGGAACGGTATAACCGAGAAGAACGAAATTTGGTGAGCCAAGTGGGATTGGTGTACTGATCATTACCTGCAAGTATCATCAAGATTGAGTGAAAAAATGTTTGCTGAGATTTCAGGAAACTCGTAGTTTTTTGGGAGCTTGGCAAGCCCTTTCACTGTAAGTGATTCTCGTTAGTCTCTGCTTGGGGCTACTTCAATAGGACACAAACCATAGCGATAGAACTTGGAACTACATTATTGTCCAAGTTTCAAAGAGCTAGCACAAACCGTGTTTGATTTAGAGTTCCAACTACATGTATCCATATAGGAGAAAACAGAGTGAAACCTAAACATGAAAACGGTTCCTGCAAAGGAAGGGTTTAACCGAGAAGAACGAAATTTGGTGAGCCAAGTGGGATTGGTGTACTGATCATTACCTGCAAGTATCATCAAATTGGGTGAAAAAATTTTTGCTGAGATTTCAGGAAACTCGTAGTTTTTTGGAAGCTTCTCAACCCGTTTAAATGAAAGTAATTCTCGTCAGTCTCTGCTTGGGCCTACTTCAATAGGACACAAACCATAGCGATAGAACTTGGAACTACATTATTGTGCCAAGTTTCAAAGAGCTAGCACAAACCGTGTTTGATTTAGAGTTCCAACTATATGTATCCATATAGGAGAAAACAGAGTGAAACCTAAACATGAAAACGGTTCCTGCAATGTTAGGGTTTAACCGAGAATAACGAAATTTGGTGAGCCAAGTGGGATTGGTGTACTGATCATTACCTGCAAGCCTCATCAAGAGTGGGTGAAAATATGGTTGCTGAGATTTCAGGAAACTCGTAGTTTTTTGGAAGCTTGGCAACCCCTTTCAATGAAAGTGTTTCTCGTTAGTCTCTGCTTGGGGCTACTTCAATAGGACACAAACCATAGCGATAGAACTTGGAACTACATTATTGTGCCAAGTTTCAAAGAGCTAGCACAAACTGTGTTTGATTTAGAGTTCCAACTACATGTATCCATATAGGAGAAAACAGAGTGAAACCTAAACATGAAAACGGTTCCTGCAAAGGAACGGTTTAACCGAGAAGAACGAAATTTGGTGAGCCAGGTGGGATTGGTGTACTGATCATTACCTGCAAGTATCATCAAGATTGGGTGAAAAAAAGTTTGCTGAGAATTCAGGAAACTCGTAGTTTTTTGGAAGCTTGGCAACCCCTTTGAATGAAAGTGATTCTCATCAGTCTCTGCTTGGGGCTACTTCAATAGGACACAAACCATTGGGATAGAACTTGGAACTACATTATTGTGCCAAGTTTCAAAGAGCTAGCACAAACCGTGTTTGATTTAGAGTTCCAACTACATGTATCTATATAGGAGAAAACAAAGTGAAACCTAAACATGAAAACGGTTCCTGCAAAGGAACGGTTTAACCGAGAAGAACGAAATTTGCTGAGCCAAGTGGGATTGGTGTACTGATCATTACCTGCAAGCCTCATCAAGAGTGGGTGAAAAAATTTTTGCTGAGATTTCAGGAAACTCGTAGATTTTGGAAGCTTGGCAACCCCTTTCAATGAAAGTGATTCTCGTCAGTCTCTGCTTGGGGCTACTTCAATAGGACACAAACCATAGCGATAGAATTTGGAACTACATTATTGTGCCTAGTTTTAAAGAGCTAGCACAACCCGTGTTAGATTTAGAGTTCCAACTACATGTATCTATATAGGAGAAAACAGAGTGAAACCTAAACATGAAAACGGTTCCTGCAAAGGAACGGTTTAACCGAGAAGAACAAAATTTGGTGAGCCTAGTGGGATTGGTGTACTGATCATTCCCTACAAGTATCATCAAGTTTGGGTGAAAATATGGTTGCTGAGATTTCAGGAAACTCGTAGTTTTTTGGAAGCTTGGCAACCCCTTTCAATGAAAGTGATTCTCGTCAGTCTCTGCTTGGGGCTACTTCAATAGGACACAAACCATAGCGATATAACTTGGAACTACGTTATTGTGGTAAGTTTCAAAGAGCTAGCACAAACTGTGTTTGATTTAGAGTTCCAACTACATGTATCCATATAGGAGAAAACAGAGTGAAACCTAAACATGAAAACGGTTCCTGCAACGGAACGGTATAACCGAGAAGAACGAAATTTGGTGAGCCAAGTGGGATTGGTGTACTGATCATTACCTGCAAGTATCATCAAGATTGAGTGAAAAAATGTTTGCTGAGATTTCAGGAAACTCGTAGTTTTTTGGGAGCTTGGCAAGCCCTTTCAATGTAAGTGATTCTCGTTAGTCTCTGCTTGGGGCTACTTCAATAGGACACAAACCATAGCGATAGAACTTGGAACTACATTATTGTGCCAAGTTTCAAAGAGCTAGCACAAACCGTGTTTGATTTAGAGTTCCAACTACATGTATCCAAATAGGAGAAAACAAAGTGAAACCTAAACATGAAAACGGTTCCTGCAAAGGAACGGTTTAACCGAAAAGAACGAAATTTGGTGAACCAAGTGGGATTGGTGTACTGATCATTACCTGCAAGTATCATCAAGATTGTGTGAAAATATGGTTGCTGAGATTTCAGGAATCTCGTAGTTTTTTTGGAAGCTTCTCAACCCGTAATTCTCGTCAGTCTCTGCTTGGGGGCTACTTCAATAGGACACAAACCATAGCGATAGAACTTGGAACTACATTATTGTCCAAGTTTCAAAGAGCTAGCACAAACCGTGTTTGATTTAGAGTTCCAACTACATGTATCCATATAGGAGAAAACAGAGTGAAACCTAACGCATGAAAACGGTTCCTGCAAAGGAAGGGTTTAACCGAGAAGAACGAAATTTGGTGAGCCAAGTGGGATTGGTGTACTGATCATTACCTGCAAGTATCATCAAATTGGGTGAAAAAATTTTTGCTGAGATTTCAGGAAACTCGTAGTTTTTTGGAAGCTTCTCAACCCGTTTAAATGAAAGTAATTCTCGTCAGTCTCTGCTTGGGCCTACTTCAATAGGACACAAACCATAGCGATAGAACTTGGAACTACATTATTGTGCCAAGTTTCAAAGAGCTAGCACAAACCGTGTTTGATTTAGAGTTCCAACTATATGTATCCATATAGGAGAAAACAGAGTGAAACCTAAACATGAAAACGGTTCCTGCAATGTTAGGGTTTAACCGAGAATAACGAAATTTGGTGAGCCAAGTGGGATTGGTGTACTGATCATTACCTGCAAGCCTCATCAAGAGTGGGTGAAAATATGGTTGCTGAGATTTCAGGAAACTCGTAGTTTTTTGGAAGCTTGGCAACCCCTTTCAATGAAAGTGTTTCTCGTTAGTCTCTGCTTGGGGCTACTTCAATAGGACACAAACCATAGCGATAGAACTTGGAACTACATTATTGTGCCAAGTTTCAAAGAGCTAGCACAAACTGTGTTTGATTTAGAGTTCCAACTACATGTATCCATATAGGAGAAAACAGAGTGAAACCTAAACATGAAAACGGTTCCTGCAAAGGAACGGTTTAACCGAGAAGAACGAAATTTGGTGAGCCAGGTGGGATTGGTGTACTGATCATTACCTGCAAGTATCATCAAGATTGGGGGTGAAAAAATGTTTGCTGAGAATTCAGGAAACTCGTAGTTTTTTGGAAGCTTGGCAACCCCTTTGAATGAAAGTGATTCTCATCAGTCTCTGCTTGGGGCTACTTCAATAGGACACAAACCATTGGGATAGAACTTGGAACTACATTATTGTGCCAAGTTTCAAAGAGCTAGCACAAACCGTGTTTGATTTAGAGTTCCAACTACATGTATCTATATAGGAGAAAACAAAGTGAAACCTAAACATGAAAACGGTTCCTGCAAAGGAACGGTTTAACCGAGAAGAACGAAATTTGCTGAGCCAAGTGGGATTGGTGTACTGATCATTACCTGCAAGCCTCATCAAGAGTGGGTGAAAAAATGTTTGCTGAGATTTCAGGAAACTCGTAGATTTTGGAAGCTTGGCAACCCCTTTCAATGAAAGTGATTCTCGTCAGTCTCTGCTTGGGGCTACTTCAATAGGACACAAACCATAGCGATAGAACTTGGAACTACATTATTGTGCCTAGTTTTAAAGAGCTAGCACAACCCGTGTTAGATTTAGAGTTCCAACTACATGTATCTATATAGGAGAAAACAGAGTGAAACCTAAACATGAAAACGGTTCCTGCAAAGGAACGGTTTAACCGAGAAGAACAAAATTTGGTGAGCCTAGTGGGATTGGTTTACTGATCATTACCTACAAGTATCATCAAGTTTGGGTGAAAATATGGTTGCTGAGATTTCAGCAAACTCGTAGTTTTTTGGAAGCTTGGCAACCCCTTTCAATGAAAGTGATTCTCGTCAGTCTCTGCTTGGGGCTACTTCAATAGGACACAAACCATAGCGATATAACTTGGAACTACGTTATTGTGGTAAGTTTCAAAGAGCTAGCACAAACTGTGTTTGATTTAGAGTTCCAACTACATGTATCCATATAGGAGAAAACAGAGTGAAACCTAAACATGAAAACGGTTCCTGCAACGGAACGGTATAACCGAGAAGAACGAAATTTGGTGAGCCAAGTGGGATTGGTGTACTGATCATTACCTGCAAGTATCATCAAGATTGAGTGAAAAAATGTTTGCTGAGATTTCAGGAAACTCGTAGTTTTTTGGGAGCTTGGCAAGCCCTTTCAATGTAAGTGATTCTCGTTAGTCTCTGCTTGGGGCTACTTCAATAGGACACAAACCATAGCGATAGAACTTGGAACTACATTATTGTGCCAAGTTTCAAAGAGCTAGCACAAACCGTGTTTGATTTAGAGTTCCAACTACATGTATCCATATAGGAGAAAACAAAGTGAAACCTAAACATGAAAACGGTTCCTGCAAAGGAACGGTTTAACCGAAAAGAACGAAATTTGGTGAACCAAGTGGGATTGGTGTACTGATCATTACCTGCAAGTATCATCAAGATTGTGTGAAAATATGGTTGCTGAGATTTCAGGAATCTCGTAGTTTTTTTGGAAGCTTCTCAACCCGTTTCAATGAAAGTAATTCTCGTCAGTCTCTGCTTGGGGCTACTTCAATAGGACACAAACCATAGCGATAGAACTTGGAACTACATTATTGTCCAAGTTTCAAAGAGCTAGCACAAACCGTGTTTGATTTAGAGTTCCAACTACATGTATCCATATAGGAGAAAACAGAGTGAAACCTAAACATGAAAACGGTTCCTGCAAAGGAACGGTTTAACCGAGAAGAACGAAATTTGCTGAGCCAAGTGGGATTGGTGTACTGATCATTACCTGCAAGTATCATCAAGATTGGGTGAAAAATATGTTTGCTGAGATTTCAGGAAACTCGTAGTTTTTTGGAAGCTTCTCAACCCGTTTAAATGAAAGTAATTCTCGTCAGTCTCTGCTTGGGCCTACTTCAATAGGACACAAACCATAGCGATAGAACTTGGAACTACATTATTGTGCCAAGTTTCAAAGAGCTAGCACAAACCGTGTTTGATTTAGAGTTCCAACTACATGTATCCATATAGGAGAAAACAGAGTGAAACCTAAACATGAAAACGGTTCCTGCAAAGGAACGGTTTAACCGAGAAGAACGAAATTAGGTGAGCCAAGTGGGATTGGTGTACTGATCATTACCTGCAAGCCTCATCAAGAGTGGGTGAAAAAATGTTTGCTGAGATTTCAGGAAACTCGTAGTTTTTTGGAAGCTTGGCAACCGCTTTCAATGAAAGTGATTCTCGTCTGTCTCTGTTTGGGGCTACTTCAATAGGACACAAACCATAGCGATAGAACTTGGAACTACATTATTGTGCCAAGTTTCAAAGAGCTAGCACAAACCGTGTTTGATTTAGAGTTCCAAGTACATGTATCCATATAGGAGAAAACAGAGTGAAACCTAAACATGAAAACGGTTCCTGCAAAGGAACGGTTTAACCGAGAAGAACGAAATTTGGTGAGGCCAGTGGGATTGGTGTACTGATCATTACCTACAAGTATCATCAAGTTTGGGTGAAAATATGGTTGCTGAGATTTCAGGAAACTCGTAGTTTTTTGGAAGCTTGGCAACCCCTTTCAATGAAAGTGATTCTCGTTAGTCTCTGCTTGGGGCTACTTCAATAGGACACAAACCATAGCGATAGAACTTGGAACTACATTATTGTGCCAAGTTTCAAAGAGCTAGCACAAACTGTGTTTGATTTAGAGTTCCAACTACATGTATCCATATAGGAGAAAACAGAGTGAAACCTAAACATGAAAACGGTTCCTGCAAAGGAACGGTTTAACCAAGAAGAACGAAATTTGGTGAGCCAAGTGGGATTGGTGTACTGATCATTACCTGCAAGTATCATCAAGATTGGGTGAAAAAATGTTTGCTGAGAATTCAGGAAACTCGTAGTTTTTTTGGAAGCTTGGCAACCCCTTTGAATGAAAGTGATTCTCATCAGTCTCTGCTTGGGGCTACTTCAATAGGACACAAACCATAGGGATAGAACTTGGAACTACATTATTGTGCCAAGTTTCAAAGAGCTAGCACAAACCGTGTTTGATTTAGAGTTCCAACTACATGTATCCATATAGGAGAAAACAGAGTGAAACCTAAACATGAAAACGGTTCCTGCAAAGGAATGGTTTAACCGAGAAAACGAAATTAGGTGAGCCAAGTGGGATTGGTGTACTGATCATTACCTGCAAGCCTCATCAAGAGTGGGTGAAAAAATGTTTGCTGAGATTTCAGGAAACTCGTAGTTTTTTGGAAGCTTGGCAACCCCTTTCAATGAAAGTGATTCTCGTCAGTCTCTGCTTGGGGCTACTTCAATAGGACACAAACCATAGCGATAGAATTTGGAACTACATTATTGTGCCAAGTTTTAAAGAGCTAGCACAAACCGTGTTAGATTTAGAGTTCCAACTACATGTATCTATATAGGAGAAAACAGAGTGAAACCTAAACATGAAAACGGTTCCTGCAAAGGAACGGTTTAACCGAGAAGAACAAAATTTGGTGAGCCCAGTGGGATTGGTGTACTGATCATTACCTACAAGTATCATCAAGTTTGGGTGAAAATATGGTTGCTGAGATTTCAGGAAACTCGTAGTTTTTTGGAAGCTTGGCAACCCCTTTCAATGAAAGTGATTCTCGTCAGTCTCTGCTTGGGGCTACTTCAATAGGACACAAACCATAGCGATATAACTTGGAACTACGTTATTGTGGTAAGTTTCAAAGAGCTAGCACAAACTGTGTTTGATTTAGAGTTCCAACTACATGTATCCATATAGGAGAAAACAGAGTGAAACCTAAACATGAAAACGGTTCCTGCAACGGAACGGTATAACCGAGAAGAACGAAATTTGGTGAGCCAAGTGGGATTGGTGTACTGATCATTACCTGCAAGTATCATCAAGATTGAGTGAAAAAATGTTTGCTGAGATTTCAGGAAACTCGTAGTTTTTTGGGAGCTTGGCAAGCCCTTTCACTGTAAGTGATTCTCGTTAGTCTCTGCTTGGGGCTACTTCAATAGGACACAAACCATAGCGATTGAACTTGGAACTACATTATTGTGCCAAGTTTCAAAGAGCTAGCACAAACCGTGTTTGATTTAGAGTTCCAACTACATGTATCCATATAGGAGAAAACAAAGTGAAACCTAAACATGAAAACGGTTCCTGCAAAGGAACGGTTTAACCGAAAAGAACGAAATTTGGTGAACCAAGTGGGATTGGTGTACTGATCATTACCTGCAAGTATCATCAAGATTGTGTGAAAATATGGTTGCTGAGATTGCAGGAATCTCGTAGTTTTTTTGGAAGCTTCTCAACCCGTTTCAATGAAAGTAATTCTCGTCAGTCTCTGCTTGGGGCTACTTCAATAGGACACAAACCATAGCGATAGAACTTGGAACTACATTATTGTCCAAGTTTCAAAGAGCTAGCACAAACCGTGTTTGATTTAGAGTTCCAACTACATGTATCCATATAGGATAAAACAGAGTGAAACCTAAACATGAAAACGGTTCCTGCAAAGGAAGGGTTTAACCGAGAAGAACGAAATTTGGTGAGCCAAGTGGGATTGGTGTACTGATCATTACCTGCAAGTATCATCAAATTGGGTGAAAAAATTTTTGCTGAGATTTCAGGAAACTCGTAGTTTTTTGGAAGCTTCTCAACCCGTTTAAATGAAAGTAATTCTCGTCAGTCTCTGCTTGGGCCTACTTCAATAGGACACAAACCATAGCGATAGAACTTGGAACTACATTATTGTGCCAAGTTTCAAAGAGCTAGCACAAACCGTGTTTGATTTAGAGTTCCAACTACATGTATCCATATAGGAGAAAACAGAGTGAAACCTAAACATGAAAACGGTTCCTGCAAAGGAACGGTTTAACCGAAAAGAACGAAATTTGGTGAACCAAGTCGGATTGGTGTACTGATCATTACCTGCAAGTATCATCAAGATTGTGTGAAAATATGGTTGCTGAGATTTCAGGAATCTCGTAGTTTTTTTGGAAGCTTCTCAACCCGTTTCAATGAAAGTAATTCTCGTCAGTCTCTGCTTGGGGCTACTTCAATAGGACACAAACCATAGCGATAGAACTTGGAACTACATTATTGTCCAAGTTTCAAAGAGCAAGCACAAACCGTGTTTGATTTAGAGTTCCAACTACATGTATCCATATAGGAGAAAACAGAGTGAAACCTAAACATGAAAACGGTTCCTGCAAAGGAAGGGTTTAACCGAGAAGAACGAAATTTGGTGAGCCAAGTGGGATTGGTGTACTGATCATTACCTGCAAGTATCATCAAATTGGGTGAAAAAATTTTTGCTGAGATTTCAGGAAACTCGTAGTTTTTTGGAAGCTTCTCAACCCGTTTAAATGAAAGTAATTCTCGTCAGTCTCTGCTTGGGCCTACTTCAATAGGACACAAACCATAGCGATAGAACTTGGAACTACATTATTGTGCCAAGTTTCAAAGAGCTAGCACAAACCGTGTTTGATTTAGAGTTCCAACTATATGTATCCATATAGGAGAAAACAGAGTGAAACCTAAACATGAAAACGGTTCCTGCAATGTTAGGGTTTAACCGAGAAGAACGAAATTTGGTGAGCCAAGTGGGATTGGTGTACTGATCATTACCTGCAAGCCTCATCAAGAGTGGGTGAAAATATGGTTGCTGAGATTTCAGGAAACTCGTAGTTTTTTGGAAGCTTGGCAACACCTTTCAATGAAAGTGATTCTCGTTAGTCTCTGCTTGGGGCTACTTCAATAGGACACAAACCATAGCGATAGAACTTGGAACTACATTATTGTGCCAAGTTTCAAAGAGCTAGCACAAACTGTGTTTGATTTAGAGTTCCAACTACATGTATCCATATAGGAGAAAACAGAGTGAAACCTAAACATGAAAACGGTTCCTGCAAAGGAACGGTTTAACCGAGAAGAACGAAATTTGGTGAGCCAAGTGGGATTGGTGTACTGATCATTACCTGCAAGTATCATCAAGATTGGGTGAAAAAATGTTTGCTGAGAATTCAGGAAACTCGTAGTTTTTTGGAAGCTTGGCAACCCCTTTGAATGAAAGTGATTCTCATCAGTCTCTGCTTGGGGCTACTTCAATAGGACACAAACCATTGGGATAGAACTTGGAAGTACATTATTGTGCCAAGTTTCAAAGAGCTAGCACAAACCGTGTTTGATTTAGAGTTCCAACTACTTGTATCCATATAGGAGAAAACAAAGTGAAACCTAAACATGAAAACGGTTCCTGCAAAGGAACGGTTTAACCGAGAAGAACGAAATTTGCTGAGCCAAGTGGGATTGGTGTACTGATCATTACCTGCAAGCCTCATCAAGAGTGGGTGAAAAAATGTTTGCTGAGATTTCAGGAAACTCGTAGATTTTGGAAGCTTGGCAACCCCTTTCAATGAAAGTGATTCTCGTCAGTCTCTGCTTGGGGCTACTTCAATAGGACACAAACCATAGCGATAGAATTTGGAACTACATTATTGTGCCAAGTTTTAAAGAGCTAGCACAAACCGTGTTAGATTTAGAGTTCCATCTACATGTATCTATATAGGAGAAAACAGAGTGAAACCTAAACATGAAAACGGTTCCTGCAAAGGAACGGTTTAACCGAGAAGAACAAAATTTGGTGAGCCTAGTGGGATTGGTGTACTGATCATTACCTACAAGTATCATCAAGTTTGGGTGAAAATATGGTTGCTGAGATTTCAGGAAACTCGTAGTTTTTTGGAAGCTTGGCAACCCCTTTCAATGAAAGTGATTCTCGTCAGTCTCTGCTTGGGGCTACTTCAATAGGACACAAACCATAGCGATATAACTTGGAACTACGTTATTGTGGTAAGTTTCAAAGAGCTAGCACAAACTGTGTTTGATTTAGAGTTCCAACTACATGTATCCATATAGGAGAAAACAGAGTGAAACCTAAACATGAAAACGGTTCCTGCAACGGAACGGTATAACCGAGAAGAACGAACTTTGGTGAGCCAAGTGGGATTGGTGTACTGATCATTACCTGCAAGTATCATCAAGATTGAGTGAAAAAATGTTTGCTGAGATTTCAGGAAACTCGTAGTTTTTTGGGAGCTTGGCAAGCCCTATCAATGTAAGTGATTCTCGTTAGTCTCTGCTTGGGGCTACTTCAATAGGACACAAACCATAGCGATAGAACTTGGAACTACATTATTGTGCCAAGTTTCAAAGAGCTAGCACAAACCGTGTTTGATTTAGAGTTCCAACTACATGTATCCATATAGGAGAAAACAAAGTGAAACCTAAACATGAAAACGGTTCCTGCAAAGGAACGGTTTAACCGAAAAGAACGAAATTTGGTGAACCAAGTGGGATTGGTGTACTGATCATTACCTGCAAGTATCATCAAGATTGTGTGAAAATATGGTTGCTGAGATTTCAGGAATCTCGTAGTTTTTTTGGAAGCTTCTCAACCCGTTTCAATGAAAGTAATTCTCGTCAGTCTCTGCTTGGGGCTACTTCAATAGGACACAAACCATAGCGATAGAACTTGGAACTACATTATTGTCCAAGTTTCAAAGAGCTAGCACAAACCGTGTTTGATTTAGAGTTCCAACTACATGTATCCATATAGGAGAAAACAGAGTGAAACCTAAACATGAAAACGGTTCCTGCAAAGGAACGGTATAACCGAGAAGAACGAAATTTGCTGAGCCAAGTGGGATTGGTGTACTGATCATTACCTGCAAGTATCATCAAATTGGGTGAAAAAATGTTTGCTGAGATTTCAGGAAACTCGTAGTTTTTTGGAAGCTTCTCAACCCTTTAAATGAAAGTAATTCTCGTCAGTCTCTGCTTGGGCCTACTTCAATAGGACACAAACCATAGCGATAGAACTTGGAACTACATTATTGTGCCAAGTTTCAAAGAGCTAGCACAAACCGTGTTTGATTTAGAGTTCCAACTACATGTATCCATATAGGAGAAAACAGAGTGAAACCTAAACATGAAAACGGTTCCTGCAATGGAAGGGTTTAACCGAGAAGAACGAAATTTGGTGAGCCAAGTGGGATTGGTTTACTGATCATTACCTGCAAGTATCATCAAATTGGGTGAAAAAATGTTTGCTGAGATTTCAGGAAACTCGTAGTTTTTTGGAAGCTTGGCAACCCCTTTCAATAAAAGGGATTCTCGTCAGTCTCTGCTTGGGGCTACCTCAATAGGACACAAACCATAGGGATAGAACTTGGAACTACATTATTGTGCCAAGTTTCAAAGAGCTAGCACAAACCGTGTTTGATTTAGAGTTCCAACTACATGTATCCATATAGGAGAAAACAAAGTGAAACCTAAACATGAAAACGGTTCCTGCAAAGCAACGGTTTAACCGAGATGAACGAAATTTGCTGAGCCAAGTGGGATTGGTGTACTGATCATTACCTGCAAGCCTCATCAAGAGTGGGTGAAAAAATGTTTGCTGAGATTTCAGGAAACTCGTAGTTTTTTGGAAGCTTGGCAACCCCTTTCAATGAAAGTGATTCTCGTCTGTCTCTGCTTGGGGCTACTTCAATAGGACACAAACCATAGCGATAGAATTTGGAACTACATTATTGTGCCAAGTTTCAAAGAGCTAGCACAAACCGTGTTTGATTTAGAGTTCCAACTACATGTATCCATATAGGAGAAAACAGAGTGAAACCTAAACATGAAAACGGTTCCTGCAAAGGAACGGTTTAACCGAGAAAAACGAAATTTGGTGAGGCCAGTGGGATTGGTGTACTGATCATTACCTACAAGTATCATCAAGTTTGGGTGAAAATATGGTTGCTGAGATTTCAGGAAACTCGTAGTTTTTTGGAAGCTTGGCAACCCCTTTCAATGAAAGTGATTCTCGTTAGTCTCTGCTTGGGGCTACTTCAATAGGACACAAACCATAGCGATAGAACTTGGAACTACATTATTTTGCCAAGTTTCAAAAGAGCTAGCACAAACTGTGTTTGATTTAGAGTTCCAACTACATGTATCCATATAGGAGAAAACAGAGTGAAACCTAAACATGAAAACGGTTCCTGCAAAGGAACGGTTTAACCGAGAAGAACGAAATTTGGTGAGCCAAGTGGGATTGGTGTACTGATCATTACCTGCAAGCCTCATCAAGAGTGGGTGAAAAAATGTTTGCTGAGATTTCAGGAAACTCGTAGTTTTTTGGAAGCTTGGCAACCCCTTTCAATGAAAGTGATTCTCGTCAGTCTCTGCTTGGGGCTACTTCAATAGGACACAAACCATAGCGATAGAATTTGGAACTACATTATTGTGCCAAGTTTTAAAGAGCTAGCACAAACCGTGTTAGATTTAGAGTTCCAACTACATGTATCTATATAGGAGAAAACAGAGTGAAACCTAAACATGAAAACGGTTCCTGCAAAGGAACGGTTTAACCGAGAAGAACAAAATTTGGTGAGCCCAGTGGGATTGGTGTACTGATCATTACCTACAAGTATCATCAAGTTTGGGTGACAATATGGTTGCTGAGATTTCAGGAAACTCGTAGTTTTTTGGAAGCTTGGCAACCCCTTTCAATGAAAGTGATTCTCGTCAGTCTCTGCTTGGGGCTACTTCAATAGGACACAAACCATAGCGATATAACTTGGAACTACATTATTGTGGTAAGTTTCAAAGAGCTAGCACAAAGTGTGTTTGACTTAGAGTTCCAAATACATGTATCCATATAGGAGAAAACAGAGTAAAACTAAACATGAAAACGGTTCCTGCAAAGGAACGGTTTAAGCGAAAAGAACGAAATTTGGTGAACCAAGTGGGATTGGTGTACTGATCATTACCTGCAAGTATCATCAAGATTGTGTGAAAATATGGTTGCTGAGATTTCAGGAATCTCGTAGTTTTTTTAGAAGCTTCTCAACCCGTTTCAATGAAAGTAATTCTCGTCAGTCTCTGCTTGGGGCTACTTCAATAGGACACAAACCATAGCGATAGAACTTGGAACTACATTATTGTCCAAGTTTCAAAGAGCTAGCACAAACCGTGTTTGATTTAGAGTTCCAACTACATGTATCCATATAGGATAAAACAGAGTGAAACCTAAACATGAAAACGGTTCATGCAAAGGAAGGGTTTAACCGAGAAGAACGAAATTTGGTGAGCCAAGTGGGATTGGTGTACTGATCATTACCTGCAAGTATCATCAAATTGGGTGAAAAAATTTTTGCTGAGATTTCAGAAACTCGTAGTTTTTTGGAAGCTTGGCAACCCCTTTCAATAAAAGGGTTTCCCGTCAGTCTCTGCTTGGGGCTACTTCAATAGGACACAAACCATAGCGATAGAACTTGGAACTACATTATTGTGCCAAGTTTCAAAGAGCTAGCACAAACCGTGTTTGATTTAGAGTTCCAACTACAAGTATCCATATAGGAGAAAACAAAGTGAAACCTAAACATGAAAACGGTTCCTGCAAAGGAACGGTTTAACCGAGAAGAACGAAATTTGGTGAGCCAAGTGGGATTGGTGTACTGATCATTACCTGGAAGCCTCATCAAGAGTGGGTGAAAAAATGTTTGCTGAGATTTCAGGAAACTCGTAGTTTTTTGGGAGCTTGGCAACCCCTTTCAATGAAAGTGATTCTCGTCAGTCTCTGCTTGGGGCTACTTCAATAGGACACAAACCATAGCGATAGAACTTGGAACTACATTATTGTGCCAAGTTTCAAAGAGCTAGCACAAACCGTGTTTGATTTAGAGTTCCAACTACATGTATCCATATAGGAGAAAACAGAGTGAAACCTAAACATGAAAATGGTTCCTGCAAAGGAACGGTTTAACCGAGAAGAACGAAATTTGCTGAGCCAAGTGGGATTGGTGTACTGATCATTACCTGCAAGTATCATCAAGATTGGGTGAAAAAATGTTTGCTGAGAATTCAGGAAACTCGTAGTTTTTTGGAAGCTTGGCAATCCCTTTGAATGAAAGTGATTCTCATCAGTTTCTGCTTTGGGCTACCTCAATAGGACACAAACCATAGTAATAGAACTTGGAACTACATTATTGTGCCAAGTTTCAAAGAGCTAGCACAAACCGTGTTTGATTTAGAGTTCCAACTACATGTATCCATATAGGAGAAAACAAAGTGAAACCTAAACATGAAAACGGTTCCTGCAAAGGAACAGTTTAACCGAGATGAACGAAATTTGCTGAGCCACGTGGGATTGGTGTACTGATCATTACCTGCAAGTATCATCAAATTGGGTGAAAAAATTTTTGCTGAGATTTCAGGAAACTCGTAGTTTTTTGGAAGCTTGGCAACCCCTTTCAATGAAAGTGATTCTCGTCAGTCTCTGCTTGCGGCTACTTCAATAGGACACAAACCATAGCGATAGAACTTGGAACTACATTATTGTGCCAAGTTTCAAAGAGCTAGCACAAACCGTGTTTGATTTAGAGTTCCAAGTACATGTATCCATATAGGAGAAAACAGAGTGAAACCTAAACATGAAAACGGTTCCTGCAAAGGAACGGTTTAACCGAGAAGAACGAAATTTGGTGAGGCCAGTGGGATTGGTGTACTGATCATTACCTACAAGTATCTACAAGTTTGGGTGAAAATATGGTTGCTGAGATTTCAGGAAACTCGTAGTTTTTTGGAAGCTTGGCAACCCCTTTCAATGAAAGTGATTCTCGTTAGTCTCTGCTTGGGGCTACTTCAATAGGACACAAACCATAGCAATAGAACTTGGAACTACATTATTGTGCCAAGTTTCAAAGAGCTAGCACAAACCGTGTTTGATTTAGAGTTCCAACTACATGTATACATATAGGAGAAAACAGAGTGAAACCTAAACATGAAAACGGTTCCTGCAAAGGAACGGTTTAACCGAGAAGAACGAAATTTGGTGAGCCAAGTGGGATTGGTGTACTGATCATTACCTGCAAGTATCATCAAGATTGGGTGAAAAAATGTTTGATGAGAATTCAGGAAACTCGTAGTTTTTTGGAAGCTTGGCAACCCCTTTGAATGAAAGTGATTCTCATCAGTCTCTGCTTGGGGCTACTTCAACAGGACACAAACCATAGGGATAGAACTTGGAACTACATTATTGTGCCAAGTTTCAAAGAGCTAGCACAAACCGTGTTTGATTTAGAGTTCCAACTACATGTATCCATATAGGAGAAAACAGAGTGAAACCTAAACATGAAAACGGTTCCAGCAAAGGAACGGTTTAACCGAGAAGAACGAAATTTGGTGAGCCAAGTGGGATTGGTGTACTGATCATTACCTGAAAGTATCATCAAATTGGGTGAAAAAATGTTTGCTGAGATTTCAGGAAACTCGTAGTTTTTTGGAAGCTTGGCAACCCCTTTCAATAAAAGGGATTCTCATCAGTCTCTGCTTGGGGCTACTTCAATAGGACACAAAACCATAGCGATAGAACTTGGAACTACATTATTGTGCCAAGTTTCAAAGAGCTAGCACAAACCGTGTTTGATTTAGAGTTCCAACTACATGTAACCATATAGGAGAAAACAGAGTGAAACCTAAACATGAAAACGGTTCCTGCAAAGGAACGGTTTAACCGAGAAGAACGAAATTTGGTGAGTCAAGTGGGATTGGTGTACTGATCATTACCTGCAAGCCTCATCAAGAGTGGGTGAAAAAATGGGTTGCTGAGATTTCAGCAAACTCGTAGATTTTGGAAGCTTGGCAACCCCTTTCAATGAAAGTGATTCTCGTCAGTCTCTGCTTGTGGCTACTTCAATAGGAAACAAACCATAGCGATAGAACTTGGAACTACATTATTGTGCCAAGTTTCAAAGAGCTAGCACAAACCGTGTTTGATTTAGAGTTCCAACTACATGTATCCATATAGGAGAAAACAAAGTGAAACCTAAACATGAAAACGGTTCCTGCAAAGGAACGGTTTAACCGAGAAGAACAAAATTTGGTGAGCCAAGTGGGATTGGTGTACTGATCAATACCTACAAGTATCATCAAGTTTGGGTGAAAATATGGTTGCTGAGATTTCAGGAAACTCGTAGTTTTTTGGAAGCCTTGGCAACCCCTTTCAATGAAAGTGATTCTCGTCAGTCTCTGCTTGGGGCTACTTCAATAGGACACAAACCATAGCGATAGAACTTGGAACTACATTCTTGTGCCAAGTTTCAAAGAGCTAGCACAAACCGTGTTTGATTTAGAGTTCCAACTACATGTATCCATATAGGAGAAAACAGAGTGAAACCTAAACATGAAAACGGTTCCTGCAAAGGAACGGTTAAACCGAGAAGAACGAAATTTGGTGAGCCATGTGGGATTGGTGTACTGATCATTACCTGCAAGCCTCATCAAGAGTGGGTGAAAAAATGTTTGCTGAGATTTCAGGAAACTCGTAGTTTTTTGGAAGCTTGGCAACCCCTTTGAATGAAAGTGATTCTCGTCAGTCTTTGCTTGGGGCTACTTCAATAGGACACAAACCATAACGACTAGAACTTGGAACTACATTATTGTGCCAAGTTTCAAAGAGCTAGCTCAAACCGTGTTTGATTTAGAGTTCAAACTACATGTATCCATATAGGAGAAAACAGAGTGAAACCTAAACATGAAAACGGTTTCTGCAAAGGAAGGGTTTAACCGAAAAGAACGAAATTATGTGAGCCAAGTGGGATTGGTGTACTGATCATTACCTGCAAGTATCATCAAGAGTGGGTGAAAAAATATTTGCTGAGATTTCAGGAAACTCGTAGTTTTTTGGACGCTTGTCAACCCCTTTGAATGAAAGTGATTCTCGTCAGTCTCTGCTTGGGGCTACTTCAATAGGACACAAACCATAGCGATAGAACTTGGAACTACATTATTGTGCCAAGTTTCAAAGAGCTAGCACAAACCGTGTTTGATTTAGAGTTCCAAGTACATGTATCCATATAGGAAAAAACAGAGTGAAACCTAAACATGAAAACGGTTTCTGCAAAGGAAGGGTTTAACTGAAAAGAACGAAATTATGTGAGCCAAGTGGGATTGGTGTACTGATCATTACCTGCAAGTATCATCAAGATTGGGTGAAAAAACATTTGCTGAGATTTCAGGAAACTCGTAGTTTTTTGGAAGCTTGTCAACCCCTTTCAATGAAAGTGATTCTCGTCAGTCTCTGCTTGGGGCTACTTGAATAGGACACAAACCATAGCGATAGAACTTGGAACTACATTATTGTGCCAAGTTTCAAAGAGCTAGCACAAACCGTGTTTGATTTAGAGTTCCAACTACATGTATCCATATAGGAGAAAACAGAGTGAAACCTAAACATGAAAACGATTCCAGCAAAGGAACGGTTTAACCGAGAAGAAAGAAATTTGGTGAGCCCAGTGGGACTGGTGTACTGATCATTACCTGCAAGTATCATCAAGATTGGGTGAAAAAATGTTTGCTGAGATTTCAGGAAACTCGTAGTTTTTTGGAAGCTTGGCAACCCCTTTGAATGAAAGTGATTCTCGTTAGTCTCTGCTTGGGGCTACTTCAATAGGACACAAACCATAGCGATAGAACTTGGAACTACATTATTGTGCCAAGTTTCAAAGAGCTAGCACAAACCGTGTTTGATTTAGAGTTCCAACTACATGTATCCATATAGGAGAAAACAGAGTGAAACCTAAACATGAAAACGGTTCCTGCAAAGGAACGGTTTAACCGAGAAGAACGAAATTTGGTGAGTCAAGTGGGATTGGTGTACTGATCATTACCTGCAAGCCTCATCAAGAGTGGGTGAAAAAATGGTTGCTGAGATTTCAGCAAACTCGTAGATTTTGGAAGCTTGGCAACCCATTTCAATGAAAGTGATTCTCGTCAGTCTCTGCTTGTGGCTACTTCAATAGGAAACAAACCATAGCGATAGAACTTGGAACTACATTATTGTGCCAAGTTTCAAAGAGCTAGCACAAACCGTGTTTGATTTAGAGTTCCAACTACATGTATCCATATAGGAGAAAACAGAGTGAAACCTAAACATGAAAACGGTTCCTGCAAAGGAACGGTTTAACAGAGAAGAACGAAATTTGCTGAGCCAAGTGGGATTGGTGTACTGATCATTACCTGCAAGTATCATCAAGATTGGGTGAAAAAATGTTTGCTGAGAATTCAGGAAACTCGTAGTTTTTTGGAAGCTTGGCAACCCCTTTCAATGAAAGTGATTCTCGTCAGTCTCTGCTTGGGGCTACTTCAATAGGACACAAACCATAGGGATAGAACTTGGAACTACATTATTGTGCCAAGTTTCAAAGAGCTAGCACAAACCGTGTTTGATTTAGAGTTCCAACTACATGTATCCATATAGGAAAAAACAGAGTGAAAAATAAACATGAAAACGGTTTCTGCAAAGGAAGGGTTTAACCGAAAAGAACGAAATTATGTGAGCCAAGTGGGATTGGTGTACTGATCATTACCTGCAAGTATCATCAAGATTTGGGTGAAAAAATATTTGCTGAGATTTCAGGAAACTCGTAGTTTTTTGGAAGCTTGTCAAACCCTTTCAATGAAAGTGATTCTCGTCAGTCTCTGCTTGGGGTTACTTCAATAGGACACAAACCATAGCGATAGAATAGGAACTACATTATTGTGCCAAGTTTCAAAGAGCTAGCACAAACCGTGTTTGATTTAGAGTTCCAACTACATGTATCCATATAGGAGAAAACAGAGTGAAACCTAAACATGAAAATGGTTACTGCAAAGGAACGGTTTAACCGAGAAGAACGAAATTTGGTGAGCCCAGTGGGATTGGTGTACTGATCATTACCTGCAAGTATCATCAAGATTGGGTGAAAAAATGTTTGCTGAGATTTCAGGAAACTCGTAGTTTTTTGGAAGCTTGGCAACCCCTTTGAATGAAAGTGATTCTCATTAGTCTCTGCTTGGGGCTACTTCAATAGGACACAAACCATAGCGATAGAACTTGGAACTACATTATTGTGCCAAGTTTCAAAGAGCTAGCACAAACCGTGTTTGATTTAGAGTTCCAACTACATGTATCCATATAGGAGAAAACAGAGTGAAACCTAAACATGAAAACGGTTCCTGCAAAGGAACGGTTTAACTGAGAAGAACGAAATTTGGTGAGCCAAGTGGGATTGGTGTACTGATCATTACCTGCAAGCCTCACCAAGATTGGGTGAAAAAATGTTTGCTGAGAATTCAGGAAACTCGTAGTTTTTTGAAGCTTGGCAACCCCTTTCAATGAAAGTGATTCTCGTCAGTCTCTGCTTGGGGCTACTTCAATAGGACACAAACCATAGGGATAGAACTTGGAACTACATTATTGTGCCAAGTTTCAAAGAGCTAGCACAAACCGTGTTTGATTTAGAGTTCCAACTACATGTATCCATATAGGAGAAAACAAAGTGAAACCTAAACATGAAAACGGTTCCTGCAAAGGAACGGTTTAACCGAGATGAACGAAATTTGCTGAG
Organism: Urocitellus parryii; assembly: GCF_045843805.1. Classification (NCBI taxonomy): domain Eukaryota; kingdom Metazoa; phylum Chordata; class Mammalia; order Rodentia; family Sciuridae; genus Urocitellus; species Urocitellus parryii. Next base: position 76,556 of record NW_027554096.1, on the reverse strand, counting down.
CCAAGTGGGATTGGTGTACTGATCATTACCTGCAAGCCTCATCAAGAGTGGGTGAAAAAATGTTTGCTGAGATTTCAGGAAACTCGTAGTTTTTTGGAAGCTTGGCAACCCCTTTCAATGAAAGTGATTCTCGTCAGTCTCTGCTTGCGGCTACTTCAATAGGACACAAACCATAGCGATAGAACTTGGAACTACATTATTGTGCCAAGTTTCAAAGAGCTAGCACAAACCGTGTTTGATTTAGAGTTCCAAGTACATGTATCCATATAGGAGAAAACAGAGTGAAACCTAAACATGAAACGGTTCCTGCAAAGGAACGGTTTAACCGAGAAGAACGAAATTTGGTGAGGCCAGTGGGATTGGTGTACTGATCATTACCTACAAGTATCTACAAGTTTGGGTGAAAAATATGGTTGCTGAGATTTCAGGAAACTCGTAGTTTTTTGGAAGCTTGTCAACCCCTTTCAATGAAAGTGATTCTCGTCAGTCTCTGCTTGGGGCTACTTCAATAGGACACAAACCATAGCGATAGAACTTGGAACTACATTATTGTGCCAAGTTTCAAAGAGCTAGCACAAACCGTGTTTGATTTAGAGTTCCAACTACATGTATCCATATAGGAGAAAACAGAGTGAAACCTAAACATGAAAACGGTTCCTGCAAAGGAAAGGTTTAACCGAGAAGAACAAAATTTGGTGAGCCCAGTGGGATTGGTGTACTGATCATTACCTGCAAGTATCATCAAGATTGGGTGAAAAAATGTTTGCTGAGATTTCAGGAAACTCGTAGTTTTTTGGAAGCTTGGCAACCCCTTTGAATGAAAGTGATTCTCGTCAGTCTCTGCTTGGGGCTACTTCAATAGGACACAAACCATAGCGATAGAACTTGGAAGTACATTATTGTGCCAAGTTTCAAAGAGCTAGCACAAACCGTGTTTGATTTAGAGTTCCAACTACATGTATCCATATAGGAGAAAACAGAGTGAAACCTAAACATGAAAACGGTTCCTGCAAAGGAACGGTTTAACCGAGAAGAACGAAATTTGGTGAGCCAAGTGGGATTGGTGTACTGATCATTACCTGCAATCCTCATCAAGAGTGGGTGAAAAAATGTTTGCTGAGATTTCAGGAAACTCGTAGATTTTGGAAGCTTGGCAACCCCTTTCAATGAAAGTGATTCTCGTCAGTCTCTGCTTGGGGCTACTTCAATAGGACACAAACCATAGCGATAGAACTTGGAACTACATTATTGTGCCAAGTTTCAAAGAGCTAGCACAAACCGTGTTTGATTTAGAGTTCCAAAATATATGTATCCATATAGGAGAAAACAGAGTGAAACCTAAACATGAAAACGGTTCCTGCAAAGGAACGGTTTAACAGAGAAGAACGAAATTTGCTGAGCCAAGTGGGATTGGTGTACTGATCATTACCTGCAAGTATCATCAAGATTGGGTGAAAAAATGTTTGCTGAGAATTCAGGAAACTCGTAGTTTTTTGAAGCTTGGCAACCCCTTTGAATGAAAGTGATTCTCATCAGTCTCTGCTTGGGGCTACTTCAATAGGACACAAACCATAGGGATAGAACTTGGAACTACATTATTGTGCCAAGTTTCAAAGAGCTAGCACAAACCCGTGTTTGATTTAGAGTTCCAACTACATGTATCCATATAGGAGAAAACAGAGTGAAACCTAAACATGAAAACGGTTCCTTGCAAAGGAACGGTTTAACCGAGAAGAACGAAATTTGGTGAGGCCAGTGGGATTGGTGTACTGATCATTACCTACAAGTATCATCAAGTTTGGGTGAAAATATGGTTGCTGAGATTTCAGGAAACTCGTAGTTTTTTGGAAGCTTGGCAACCCCTTTCAATGAAAGTGATTCTCGTTAGTCTCTGCTTGGGGCTACTTCAATAGGACACAAACCATAGCGATAGAACTTGGAACTACATTATTGTGCCAAGTTTCAAAGAGCTAGCACAAACCGTGTTTGATTTAGAGTTCCAACTACATGTATCCATATTGGAGAAAACAAAGTGAAACCTAAACATGAAAACGGTTCCTGCAAAGGAACGGTTTAACCGAGAAGAACGAAATTTACTGAGCCAAGTGGGATTGGTGTACTGATCATTACCTGCAAGCCTCATCAAGAGTGGGTGAAACAATGTTTGCTGAGATTTCAGGAAACTCGTAGTTTTTTGGAAGCTTGGCAACCCCTTTTCAATGAAAGTGATTCTCGTCAGTCTCTGCTTGGGGCTACTTCAATAGGACACAAACCACAGGGATAGAACTTGGAACTACATTATTGTGCCAAGTTTCAAAGAGCTAGCACAAACCGTGTTTGATTTAGAGTTCCAACTACATGTATCCATATAGGAAGAAAACAAAGTGAAACCTAAACATGAAAACGGTTCCTGCAAAGGAACGGTTTAACCCAGAAGAACGAAATTTGCTGAGCCAAGTGGGATTGGTGTACTGATCATTACCTGCAAGCCTCATCAAGATTGGGTGAAAAAATGTTTGCTGAGATTTCAGGAAACTCGTTTTTTTGGAAGCTTGGCAACCCCTTTCAATGAAAGTGATTCTCGTCAGTCTCTGCTTGGGGATACTTCAATAGGACACAAACCATAGCGATAGAATTTGGAACTACATTATTGTGCCAAGTTTCAAAGAGCTAGCACAAACCGTGTTTGATTTAGAGTTCCAACTACATGTATCCATATAGGAGAAAACAGAGTGAAACCTAAACATGAAAACGGTTCCTGCAAAGGAAAGGTTTAACCGAGAAGAACAAAATTTGGTGAGCCCAGTGGGATTGGTGTACTGATCATTACCTGCAAGTATCATCAAGATTGGGTGAAAAAATGTTTGCTGAGATTTCAGGAAACTCGTAGTTTTTTGGAAGCTTGGCAACCCCTTTCAATGAAAGTGATTCTCGTCAGTCTCTGCTTGGGGCTACTTCAATAGGACACAAACCATAGCGATAGAACTTGGAACTACATTATTGTGCCAAGTTTCAAAGAGCTAGCACAAACCGTGTTTGATTTAGAGTTCCAACTACATGTATCCATATAGGAGAAAACAGAGTGAAACCTAAACATGTAAACGGTTCCTGCAAACGAACGGTTTAACCGAGAAGAACGAAATTTGGTGAGCCAAGTGGGATTGGTGTACTGATCATTACCTGAAAGCCTCATCAAGAGTGGGTGAAAAAATGTTTGCTGAGATTTCAGGAAACTCGTAGATTTTGGAAGCTTGGCAACCCCTTTCAATGAAAGTGATTCTCGTCAGTCTCGGCTTGGGGCTACTTCAATAGGACACAAACCATAGCGATAGAACTTGGAACTACATTATTGTGCCAAGTTTCAAAGAGCTAGCACAAACCGTGTTTGATTTAGAGTTCCAACTACATGTATCCATATAGGAGAAAACAGAGTGAAACCTAAACATGAAAACGGTTCCTGCAAAGGAACGTTTTAACAGAGAAGAACGAAATTATGTGAGCCAAGTGGGATTGGTGTACTGATCATTACCTGCAAGTATCATCAAGAGTGGGTGAAAAAATATTTGCTGAGATTTCAGGAAACTCGTAGTTTTTTGAAGCTTGGCAACCCCTTTGAATGAAAGTGATTCTCATCAGTCTCTGCTTGGGGCTACTTCAGTAGGACACAAACCATAGGGATAGAACTTGTAACTACATTATTGTGCCAAGTTTCAAAGAGCTAGCACAAACCGTGTTTGATTTAGAGTTCCAACTACATGTATCCATATAGGAGAAAACAAAGTGAAACCTAAACATGAAAACGGTTCCTGCAAAGGAACGGTTTAACCGAGAAGAACAAAATTTGCTGAGCCAAGTGGGATTGGTGTACTGATCATTACCTGCAAGCCTCATCAAGAGTGGGTGAAACAATGTTTGCTGAGATTTCAGGAAACTCGTAGTTTTTTGGGAGCTTGGCAACCCCTTTCAATGAAAGTGATTCTCGTCAGTCTCTGCTTGGGGATACTTCAATAGGACACAAACCATAGCGATAGAACTTGGAACTACATTATTGTGCCAAGTTTCAAAGAGCTAGCACAAACCGTGTTTGATTTAGAGTTCCAACTACATGTATCCATATAGGAGAAAACAGAGTGAAACCTAAACATGAAAACGGTTCCTGCAAAGGAACGGTTTAACCGAGAAGAACGAAATTTGGTGAGGCCAGTGGGATTGGTGTACTGATCATTACCTACAAGTATCATCAAGTTTGGGTAAAAATATGGTTGCTGAGATTTCAGGAAACTCGTAGTTTTTTGGAAGCTTGGCAACCCCTTTCAATGAAAGTGATTCTCGTTAGTCTCTGCTTGGGGCTACTTCAATAGGACACAAACCATAGCGATAGAACTTGGAACTACATTATTGTGCCAAGTTTCAAAGAGCTAGCACCAACCGTGTTTGATTTAGAGTTCCAACTACATGTATCCATATAGGAGAAAACAGAGTGAAACCTAAACATGAAAACGGTTCCTGCAAAGGAACGGTTTAACCGAGAAGAACGAAATTTGCTGAGCCAAGTGGGATTGGTGTACTGATCATTACCTGCAAGTATCATCAAGATTGGGTGAAAAAATGTTTGCTGAGAATTCAGGAAACTCGTAGTTTTTTGGAAGCTTGGCAACCCCTTTCAATGAAAGTGATTCTCGTCAGTCTCTGCTTGGGGCTACTTCAATAGGACACAAACCATAGTGATAGAACTTGGAACTACATTATTGTGCCAAGTTTCAAAGAGCTAGCACAAACCGTGTTTGATTTAGAGTTCCAACTACATGTATCCATATAGGAAAAAACAGAGTGAAACCTAAACATGAAAACGGTTTCTGCAAAGGAAGGGTTTAACCGAAAAGAATGAAATTATGTGAGCCAAGTGGGATTGGTGTACTGATCATTACCTGCAAGTATCATCAAGATTGGGTGAAAAAATATTTGCTGAGATTTCAGGAAACTCGTAGTTTTTTGGAAGCTTGGCAACCCCTTTGAATGAAAGTGATTCTCATCAGTTTCTGCTTTGGGCTACTTCAATAGGACACAAACCATAGGGATAGAACTTGGAACTACATTATTGTGCCAAGTTTCAAAGAGCTAGCACAAACCGTGTTTGATTTAGAGTTCCAACTACATGTATCCATATAGGAGAAAACAAAGTGAAACCTAAACATGAAAACGGTTCCTGCAAAGGAAGGGTTTAACCGAGAAGAACGAAATTTGCTGAGCCAAGTGGGATTGGTGTACTGATCATTACCTGCAAGCCTCATCAAGAGTGGGTGAAACAATGTTTGCTGAGATTTCAGGAAACTCGTAGTTTTTTGGGAGCTTGGCAACCCCTTTCAATGAAAGTGATTCTCGTTAGTCTCTGCTTGGGGCTACTTCAATAGGACACAAACCATAGCGATAGAACTTGGAACTACATTATTGTGCCAAGTTTCAAAGAGCTAGCACAAACCGTGTTTGATTTAGAGTTCCAACTACATGTATCCATATAGGAGAAAACAGAGTGAAACCTAAACATGAAAACGGTTCCTGCAAAGGAACGGTTTAACCGAGAAGAACGAAATTTGGTGAGCCAAGTGGGATTGGAGTACTGATCATTACCTGCAAGTATCATCAAGATTGGGTGAAAAAATGTTTGCTGAGAATTCAGGAAACTCGTAGTTTTTTGAAGCTTGGCAACCCCTTTGAATGAAAGTGATTCTCATCAGTCTCTGCTTGGGGCTACTTCAATAGGACACAAACCATAGGGATAGAACTTGGAACTACATTATTGTGCCAAGTTTCAAAGAGCTAGCACAAACCGTGTTTGATTTAGAGTTCCAACTACATGTATCCATATTGGAGAAAACAAAGTGAAACCTAAACATGAAAACGGTTCCTGCAAAGGAACGGTTTAACCGAGAAGAACGAAATTTACTGAGCCAAGTGGGATTGGTGTACTGATCATTACCTGCAAGCCTCATCAAGAGTGGGTGAAACAATGTTTGCTGAGATTTCAGGAAACTCGTAGTTTTTTTGAAGCTTGGCAACCCCTTTCAATGAAAGTGATTCTCGTCAGTCTCTGCTTGGGGATACTTCAATAGGACACAAACCATTGGGATAGAATTTGGAACTACATTATTGTGCCAAGTTTCAAAGAGCTAGCACAAACCATGTTTGATTTAGAGTTCCAACTACATGTATCCATATAGGAGAAAACAGAGTGAAACCTAAACATGAAAACGGTTCCTGCAAAGGAAAGGTTTAACCGAGAAGAACAAAATTTGGTGCTCCCAGTGGGATTGGTGTACTGATCATTACCTGCAAGTATCATCAAGATTGGGTGAAAAAATGTTTGCTGAGATTTCAGGAAACTCGTAGTTTTTTGGAAGCTTGGCAACCCCTTTGAATGAAAGTGATTCTCGTCAGTCTCTGCTTGGGGCTACTTCAATAGGACACAAACCATAGCGATAGAACTTGGAACTCCATTATTGTGCCAAGTTTCAAAGAGCTAGCACAAACCGTGTTTGATTTAGAGTTCCAACTACATGTATCCATATAGGAGAAAACAGAGTGAAACCTAAACATGTAAACGGTTCCTGCAAACGAACGGTTTAACCGAGAAGAACGAAATTTGGTGAGCCAAGTGGGATTGGTGTACTGATCATTACCTGCAAGCCTCATCAAGAGTGGGTGAAAAAATGTTTGCTGAGATTTCAGGAAACTCGTAGATTTTGGAAGCTTGGCAACCCCTTTCAATGAAAGTGATTCTCGTCAGTCTCGGCTTGGGGCTACTTCAATAGGACACAAACCATAGCGATAGAACTTGGAACTACATTATTGTGCCAAGTTTCAAAGAGCTAGCACAAACCGTGTTTGATTTAGAGTTCCAACTACATGTATCCATATAGGAGAAAACAGAGTGAAACCTAAACATGAAAACGGTTCCTGCAAAGGAACGGTTTAACAGAGAAGAACGAAATTTGCTGAGCCAAGTGGGATTGGTGTACTGATCATTACCTGCAAGTATCATCAAGATTGGGTGAAAAAATGTTTGCTGAGAATTCAGGAAACTCGTAGTTTTTTGAAGCTTGGCAACCCCTTTGAATGAAAGTGATTCTCATCAGTCTCTGCTTGGGGCTACTTCAATAGGACACAAACCATAGTGATAGAACTTGGAACTACATTATTGTGCCAAGTTTCAAAGAGCTAGCACAAACCGTGTTTGATTTAGAGTTCCAACTACATGTATCCATATAGGAGAAAACAAAGTGAAACCTAAATATGAAAACGGTTCCTGTAAAGGAATGGTTTAACCGAGAAGAACAAAATTTGCTGAGCCAAGTGGGATTGGTGTACTGATCATTACCTGCAAGCCTCATCAAGAGTGGGTGAAACAATGTTTGCTGAGATTTCAGGAAACTCGTAGTTTTTTGGGAGCTTGGCAACCCCTTTCAATGAAAGTGATTCTCGTCAGTCTCTGCTTGGGGATACTTCAATAGGACACAAACCATAGCGATAGAACTTGGAACTACATTATTGTGCCAAGTTTCAAAGATCTAGCACAAACCGTGTTTGATTTAGAGTTCCAACTACATGTATCCATATAGGAGATAACAGAGTGAAACCTAAACATGAAAACGGTTCCTGCAAAGGAACGGTTTAACCGAGAAGAACGAAATTTGGTGAGGCCAGTGGGATTGGTGTACTGATCATTACCTACAAGTATCATCAAGTTTGGGTAAAAATATGGTTGCTGAGATTTCAGGAAACTCGTAGTTTTTTGGAAGCTTGGCAACCCCTTTCAATGAAAGTGATTCTCGTTAGTCTCTGCTTGGGGCTACTTCAATAGGACACAAACCATAGCGATAGAACTTGGAACTACATTATTGTGCCAAGTTTCAAAGAGCTAGCACCAACCGTGTTTGATTTAGAGTTCCAACTACATGTATCCATATAGGAGAAAACAGAGTGAAACCTAAACATGAAAACGGTTCCTGCAAAGGAACGGTTTAACCGAGAAGAACGAAATTTGGTGAGCCAAGTGGGATTGGTGTACTGATCATTACCTGCAAGTATCATCAAGATTGGGTGAAAAAATGTTTGCTGAGAATTCAGGAAACTCGTAGTTTTTTGGAAGCTTGGCAACCCCTTTCAATGAAAGTGATTCTCGTCAGTCTCTGCTTGGGGCTACTTCAATAGGACACAAACCATAGGGATAGAATTTGGAACTACATTATTGTGCCAAGTTTCAAAGAGCTAGCACAAACCGTGTTTGATTTAGAGTTCCAACTACATGTATCCATATAGGAAAAAACAGAGTGAAACCTAAACATGAAAACGGTTTCTGCAAAGGAAGGGTTTAACCGAAAAGAACGAAATTATGTGAGCCAAGTGGGATTGGTGTACTGATCATAACCTGCAAGTATCATCAAGATTGGGTGAAAAAATATTTGCTGAGATTTCAGGAAACTCGTAGTTTTTTGGAAGCTTGGCAACCCCTTTGAATGAAAGTGATTCTCATCAGTTTCTGCTTTGGGCTACTTCAATAGGACACAAACCATAGGGATAGAACTTGGAACTACATTATTGTGCCAAGTTTCAAAGAGCTAGCACAAACCGTGTTTGATTTAGAGTTCCAACTACATGTATCCATATAGGAGAAAACAAAGTGAAACCTAAACATGAAAACGGTTCCTGCAAAGGAAGGGTTTAACCGAGAAGAACGAAATTTGCTGAGCCAAGTGGGATTGGTGTACTGATCATTACCTGCAAGCCTCATCAAGAGTGGGTGAAACAATGTTTGCTGAGATTTCAGGAAACTCGTAGTTTTTTGGGAGCTTGGCAACCCCTTTCAATGAAAGTGATTCTCGTTAGTCTCTGCTTGGGGCTACTTCAATAGGACACAAACCATAGCGATAGAACTTGGAACTACATTATTGTGCCAAGTTTCAAAGAGCTAGCACAAACCGTGTTTGATTTAGAGTTCCAACTACATGTATCCATATAGGAGAAAACAGAGTGAAACCTAAACATGAAAACGGTTCCTGCAAAGGAACGGTTTAACCGAGAAGAACGAAATTTGGTGAGCCAAGTGGGATTGGAGTACTGATCATTACCTGCAAGTATCATCAAGATTGGGTGAAAAAATGTTTGCTGAGAATTCAGGAAACTCGTAGTTTTTTGAAGCTTGGCAACCCCTTTGAATGAAAGTGATTCTCATCAGTCTCTGCTTGGGGCTACTTCAATAGGACACAAACCATAGGGATAGAACTTGGAACTACATTATTGTGCCAAGTTTCAAAGAGCTAGCACAAACCGTGTTTGATTTAGAGTTCCAACTACATGTATCCATATTGGAGAAAACAAAGTGAAACCTAAACATGAAAACGGTTCCTGCAAACGAACGGTTTAACCGAGAAGAACGAAATTTACTGAGCCAAGTGGGATTGGTGTACTGATCATTACCTGCAAGCCTCATCAAGAGTGGGTGAAACAATGTTTGCTGAGATTTCAGGAAACTCGTAGTTTTTTTGAAGCTTGGCAACCCCTTTCAATGAAAGTGATTCTCGTCAGTCTCTGCTTGGGGCTACTTCAATAGGACACAAACCATAGGGATAGAACTTGGAACTACATTATTGTGCCAAGTTTCAAAGAGCTAGCACAAACCGTGTTTGATTTAGAGTTCCAACTACATGTATCCATATAGGAGAAAACAAAGTGAAACCTAAACATGAAAACGGTTCCTGCAAAGGAACGGTTTAACCGCGAAGAACGAAATTTGGTGAGCCAAGTGGGATTGGTGTACTGATCATTACCTGCAAGCCTCATCAAGATTGGGTGAAAAAATGTTTGCGGAGATTTCAGGAAACTCGTAGTTTTTTGGAAGCTTGGCAACCCCTTTCAATGAAAGTGATTCTCGTCAGTCTCTGCTTGGGGATACTTCAATAGGACACAAACCATAGCGATAGAATTTGGAACTACATTATTGTGCCAAGTTTCAAAGAGCTAGCACAAACCGTGTTTGATTTAGAGTTCCAACTACATGTATCCATATAGGAGAAAACAGAGTGAAACCTAAACATGAAAACGGTTCCTGCAAAGGAAAGGTTTAACTGAGAAGAACAAAATTTGGTGCTCCCAGTGGGATTGGTGTACTGATCATTACCTGCAAGTATCATCAAGATTGGGTGAAAAAATGTTTGCTGAGAATTCAGGAAACTCGTAGTTTTTTGAAGCTTGGCAACTCCTTGGAATGAAAGTGATTCTCATCAGTCTCTGCTTGGGGCTACTTCAATAGGACACAAACCTTAGGGATAGAACTTGTAACTACATTATTGTGCCAAGTTTCAAAGAGCTAGCACAAACCGTGTTTGATTTAGAGTTCCAACTACATGTATCCATATAGGAGAAAACAAAGTGAAACCTAAACATGAAAACGGTTCCTGCAAAGGAACGGTTTAACCGAGATGAACAAAATTTGCTGAGCCAAGTGGGATTGGTGTACTGATCATTACCTGCAAGCCTCATCAAGAGTGGGTGAAACAATGTTTGCTGAGATTTCAGGAAACTCGTAGTTTTTTGGGAGCTTGGCAACCCCTTTCAATGAAAGTGATTCTCGTCAGTCTCTGCTTGGGGATACTTCAATAGGACACAAACCATAGCGATAGAACTTGGAACTACATTATTGTGCCAAGTTTCAAAGAGCTAGCACAAACCGTGTTTGATTTAGAGTTCCAACTACATGTATCCATATAGGAGAAAACAGAGTGAAACCTAAACATGAAAACGGTTCCTGCAAAGGAACGGTTTAACCGAGAAGAACGAAATTTGGTGAGGCCAGTGGGATTGGTGTACTGATCATTACCTACAAGTATCATCAAGTTTGGGTAAAAATATGGTTGCTGAGATTTCAGGAAACTCGTAGTTTTTTGGAAGCTTGGCAACCCCTTTCAATGAAAGTGATTCTCGTTAGTCTCTGCTTGGGGCTACTTCAATAGGACACAAACCATAGCGATAGAACTTGGAACTACATTATTGTGCCAAGTTTCAAAGAGCTAGCACAAACCGTGTTTGATTTAGAGTTCCAACTACATGTATCCATATAGGAGAAAACAGAGTGAAACCTAAACATGAAAACGGTTCCTGCAAAGGAACGGTTTAACCGAGAAGAACGAAATTTGGTGAGCCAAGTGGGATTGGTGTACTGATCATTACCTGCAAGTATCATCAAGATTGGGTGAAAAAATGTTTGCTGAGATTTCAGGAAACTCGTAGTTTTTTGAAGCTTGGCAACCCCTTTGAATGAAAGTGATTCTCATCAGTCTCTGCTTGGGGCTACTTCAATAGGACACAAACCATAGCGATAGAACTTGGAACTACATTATTGTGCCAAGTTTCAAAGAGCTAGCACAAACCGTGTTTGATTTAGAGTTCCAACTACATGTATCCATATAGGAGAAAACAGAGTGAAACCTAAACATGAAAACGGTTCCTGCAAAGGAACGGTTTAACCGAGAAGAACGAAATTTGCTGAGCCAAGTGGGATTGGTGTACTGATCATTACCTGCAAGCCTCATCAAGAGTGGGTGAAACAATGTTTGCTGAGATTTCAGGAAACTCGTAGTTTTTTGGAAGCTTGGCAACCCCTTTCAATGAAAGTGATTCTCGTCAGTCTCTGCTTGGGGCTACTTCAATAGGACACAAACCATAGCGATAGAACTTGGAACTACATTATTGTGTGCCAAGTTTCAAAGAGCTAGCACAAACCGTGTTTGATTTAGAGTTCCAACTACATGTATCCATATAGGAGAAAACAGAGTGAAACCTAAACATGAAAACGGTTACTGCAAAGTAACGGTTTAACCGAGAAGAACGAAATTTGGTGAGCCCAGTGGGATTGGTGTACTGATCATTACCTGCAAGTATCATCAAGATTGGGTGAAAAAATGTTTCCTGAGATTTCAGGAAACTCGTAGTTTTTTGGAAGCTTGGCAACCCCTTTGAATGAAAGTGATTCTCGTTAGTCTCTGCTTGAGGCTACTTCAATTTGACACAAACCATAGCGATAGAACTTGGAACTACATTATTGTGCCAAGTTTCAAAGAGCTAGCACAAACCGTGTTTGATTTAGAGTTCCAACTACATGTATCCATATAGGAGAAAACAGAGTGAAACCTAAACATGAAAACGGTTCCTGCAAAGGAACGGTTTAACTGAGAAGAACGAAATTTGGTGAGCCAAGTGGGATTGGTGTACTGATCATTACCTGCAAGCCTCATCAAGAGTGGGTGAAAAAATGTTTGCTGAGATTTCAGGAAACTCGTAGATTTTGGAAGCTTGGCAACCCCTTTGAATGAAAGTGATTCTCGTCAGTCTCTGCTTGGGGCTACTTCAATAGGACACAAACCATAGCGATAGAACTTGGAACTACATTATTGTGCCAAGTTTCAAAGAGCTAGCACAAACCGTGTTTGATTTAGAGTTCCAAGTACATGTATCCATATAGGAAAAAACAGAGTGAAACCTAAACATGAAAACGGTTCCTGCAAAGGAACGGTTTAACCGAGAAGAACGGAATTTGGTGAGCCAAGTGGGATTGGTGTACTGATCATTACCTGCAAGCCTCATCAAGAGTGGGTGAAAAATGTTTGCTGAGATTTCAGGAAACTCGTATATTTTGGAAGCTTGGCAACCCCTTTCAATGAAAGTGATTCTCGTCAGTCTCGGCTTGGGGCTACTTCAATAGGACACAAACCATAGCGATAGAACTTGGAACTACATTATTGTGCCAAGTTTCAAAGAGCTAGCACAAACCGTGTTTGATTTAGAGTTCCAACTACATGTATCCATATAGGAGAAAACAGAGTGAAACCTAAACATGAAAACGGTTCCTGCAAAGGAACGGTTTAACCGAGAAGAACGAAATTTGCTGAGCCAAGTGGGATTGGTGTACTGATCATTACCTGCAAGGCTCATCAAGAGTGGGTGAAAAAATGTTTGCTGAGATTTCAGGAAACTCGTAGTTTTTTGGGAGCTTGGCAACTCCTTTCAATGAAAGTGATTCTCGTCAGTCTCTGCTTGGGGATACTTCAATAGGACACAAACCATAGCGATAGAACTTGGAACTACATTATTGTGCCAAGTTTCAAAGAGCTAGCACAAACCGTGTTTGATTTAGAGTTCCAAGTACATGTATCCATATAGGAGAAAACAGAGTGAAACCTAAACATGAAAACGGTTCCTGCAAAGGAACGGTTTAACCGAGAAGAACGAAATTTGCTGAGCCAAGTGGGATTGGTGTACTGATCATTACCTACAAGTATCATCAAGTTTGGTTAAAAATATGGTTGCTGAGATTTCAGGAAACTCGTAGTTTTTTGGAAGCTTGTCAACCCCTTTCAATGAAAGTGATTCTCGTTAGTCTCTGCTTGGGGCTACTTCAATAGGACACAAACCATAGCGATAGAACTTGGAACTACATTATTGTGCCAAGTTTCAAAGAGCTAGCACAAACCGTGTTTGATTTAGAGTTCCAAGTACATGTATCCATATAGGAAAAAACAGAGTGAAACCTAAACATGAAAACGGTTTCTGCAAAGGAAGGGTTTAACCGAAAAGAACGAAATTATGTGAGCCAAGTGCGATTGGTGTACTGATCATTACCTGCAAGTATCATCAAGATTGGGTGAAAAAAATATTTGCTGAGATTTCAGGAAACTCGTAGTTTTTTGGAAGCTTGTCAACTCCTTTCAATGAAAGTGATTCTCGTCAGTCTCTGCTTGGGGCTACTTCAATAGGACACAAACCATAGCGATAGAACTTGGAACTACATTATTGTGCCAAGTTTCAAAGAGCTAGCACAAACCGTGTTTGATTTAGAGTTCCAACTACATGTATCCATATAGGAGAAAACAGAGTAAAACCTAAACATGAAAACGGTTACTGCAAAGTAACTGTTTAACCGAGAAGAACGAAATTTGGTGAGCCCAGTGGGATTGGTGTACTGATCATTACCTGCAAGTATCATCAAGATTGGGTGAAAAAATGTTTCCTGAGATTTCAGGAAACTCGTAGTTTTTTGGAAGCTTGGCAACCCCTTTGAATGAAAGTGATTCTCGTTAGTCTCTGCTTGGGGCTACTTCAATTTGACACAAACCATAGCGATAGAACTTGGAACTACATTATTGTGCCAAGTTTCAAAGAGCTAGCACAAACCGTGTTTGATTTAGAGTTCCAACTACATGTATCCATATAGGAGAAAACAGAGTGAAACCTAAACATGAAAACGGTTCCTGCAAAGGAACGGTTTAACTGAGAAGAACGAAATTTGGTGAGCCAAGTGGGATTGGTGTACTGATCATTACCTGCAAGCCTCATCAAGAGTGGGTGAAAAAATGTTTGCTGAGATTTCAGGAAACTCGTAGATTTTGGAAGCTTGGCAACCCCTTTGAATGAAAGTGATTCTCGTCAGTCTCTGCTTGGGGCTACTTCAATAGGACACAAACCATAGCGATAGAACTTGGAACTACATTATTGTGCCAAGTTTCAAAGAGCTAGCACAAACCGTGTTTGATTTAGAGTTCCAACTACATGTATCCATATAGGAGAAAAGAGAGTGAAACCTAAACATGAAAACGGTTCCTGCAAAGGAACGGTTTAACCGAGAAGAACGGAATTTGGTGAGCCATGTGGGATTGGTTTACTGATCATTACCTGCAAGCCTCATCAAGAGTGGGTGAAAAATGTTTGCTGAGATTTCAGGAAACTCGTATATTTTGGAAGCTTGGCAACCCCTTTCAATGAAAGTGATTCTCGTCAGTCTCGGCTTGGGGCTACTTCAATAGGACACAAACCATAGCGATAGAACTTGGAACTACATTATTGTGCCAAGTTTCAAAGAGCTAGCACAAACCGTGTTTGATTTAGAGTTCCAACCACATGTATCCATATAGGAGAAAACAGAGTGAAACCTAAACATGAAAACGGTTCCTGCAAAGGAACGGTTTAACAGAGAAGAACGAAATTTGCTGAGCCAAGTGGGATTGGTGTACTGATCATTACCTGCAAGTATCATCAAGATTGGGTGAAAAAATGTTTGCTGAGAATTCAGGAAACTCGTAGTTTTTTGGAAGCTTGGCAACCCCTTTCAATGAAAGTGATTCTCGTCAGTCTCTGCTTGGGGCTACTTCAATAGGACACAAACCATAGCGATAGAACTTGGAACTACATTATTGTGCCAAGTTTCAAAGAGCTAGCACAAACCGTGTTTGATTTAGAGTTCCAAGTACATGTATCCATATAGGAAAAAACAGAGTGAAACCTAAACATGAAAACGGTTTCTGCAAAGGAAGGGTTTAACCGAAAAGAACGAAATTATGTGAGCCAAGTGGGATTGGTGTACTGATCATTACCTGCAAGTATCATCAAGATTGGGTGAAAAAATATTTGCTGAGATTTCAGGAAACTCGTAGTTTTTTGGAAGCTTGTCAACTCCTTTCAATGAAAGTGATTCTCGTCAGTCTCTGCATGGGGCTACTTCAATAGGACACAAACCATAGCGATAGAACTTGGAACTACATTATTGTGCCAAGTTTCAAAGAGCTAGCACAAACCGTGTTTGATTTAGAGTTCCAACTACATGTATCCATATAGGAGAAAACAGAGTGAAACCTAAACATGAAAACGGTTACTGAAAAGTAACGGTTTAACCGAGAAGAACGAAATTTGGTGAGCCAAGTGGGATTGGTGTACTGATCATTACCTGCAAGCCTCATCAAGAGTGGGTGAAAAATGTTTGCTGAGATTTCAGGAAACTCGTATATTTTGGAAGCTTGGCAACCCTTTCAATGAAAGTGATTCTCGTCAGTCTCGGCTTGGGGCTACTTCAATAGGACACAAACCATAGCGATAGAACTTGGAACTACATTATTGTGCCAAGTTTCAAAGAGCTAGCACAAACCGTGTTTGATTTAGAGTTCCAACTACATGTATCCATATAGGAGAAAACAGAGTGAAACCTAAACATGAAAACGGTTCCTGCAAAGGAACGGTTTAACAGAGAAGAACGAAATTTGGTGAGCCAAGTGGGATTGGTGTACTGATCATTACCTGCAAGCCTCATCAAGAGTGGGTGAAAAAATGTTTGCTGAGATTTCAGGAAACTCGTAGATTTTGGAAGCTTGGCAACCCCTTTGAATGAAAGTGATTCTCGTCAGTCTCTGCTTGGGGCTACTTCAATAGGACACAAACCATAGCGATAGAACTTGGAACTACATTATTGTGCCAAGTTTCAAAGAGCTAGCACAAACCGTGTTTGATTTAGAGTTCCAACTACATGTATCCATATAGGAGAAAACAGAGTGAAACCTAAACATGAAAACGGTTCCTGCAAAGGAACGGTTTAACTGAGAAGAACGAAATTTGGTGAGCCAAGTGGGATTGGTGTACTGATCATTACCTGCAAGCCTCATCAAGAGTGGGTGAAAAAATGTTTGCTGAGATTTCAGGAAACTCGTAGATTTTGGAAGCTTGGCAACCCCTTTGAATGAAAGTGATTCTCGTCAGTCTCTGCTTGGGGCTACTTCAATAGGACACAAACCATAGCGATAGAACTTGGAACTACATTATTGTGCCAAGTTTCAAAGAGCTAGCACAAACCGTGTTTGATTTAGAGTTCCAAGTACATGCATCCATATAGGAGAAAACAGAGTGAAACCTAAACATGAAAACGGTTCCTGCAAAGTAACTGTTTAACCGAGAAGAACGAAATTTGGTGAGCCCAGTGGGATTGGTGTACTGATCATTACCTGCAAGTATCATCAAGATTGGGTGAAAAAATGTTTCCTGAGATTTCAGGAAACTCGTAGTTTTTTGGAAGCTTGGCAACCCCTTTGAATGAAAGTGATTCTCGTTAGTCTCTGCTTGGGGCTACTTCAATTTGACACAAACCATAGCGATAGAACTTGGAACTACATTATTGTGCCAAGTTTCAAAGAGCTAGCACAAACCGTGTTTGATTTAGAGTTCCAACTACATGTATCCATATAGGAGAAAACAGAGTGAAACCTAAACATGAAAACGGTTCCTGCAAAGGAACGGTTTAACTGAGAAGAACGAAATTTGGTGAGCCAAGTGGGATTGGTGTACTGATCATTACCTGCAAGCCTCATCAAGAGTGGGTGAAAAAATGTTTGCTGAGATTTCAGGAAACTCGTAGATTTTGGAAGCTTGGCAACCCCTTTGAATGAAAGTGATTCTCGTCAGTCTCTGCTTGGGGCTACTTCAATAGGACACAAACCATAGCGATAGAACTTGGAACTACATTATTGTGCCAAGTTTCAAAGAGCTAGCACAAACCTTGTTTGATTTAGAGTTCCAACTACATGTATCCATATAGGAGAAAAGAGAGTGAAACCTAAACATGAAAACGGTTCCTGCAAAGGAACGGTTTAACCGAGAAGAACGGAATTTGGTGAGCCATGTGGGATTGGTGTACTGATCATTACCTGCAAGCCTCATCAAGAGTGGGTGAAAAATGTTTGCTGAGATTTCAGGAAACTCGTATATTTTGGAAGCTTGGCAACCCCTTTCAATGAAAGTGATTCTCGTCAGTCTCGGCTTGGGGCTACTTCAATAGGACACAAACCATAGCGATAGAACTTGGAACTACATTATTGTGCCAAGTTTCAAAGAGCTAGCACAAACCGTGTTTGATTTAGAGTTCCAACCACATGTATCCATATAGGAGAAAACAGAGTGAAACCTAAACATGAAAACGGTTCCTGCAAAAGGAACGGTTTAACAGAGAAGAACGAAATTTGCTGAGCCAAGTGGGATTGGTGTACTGATCATTACCTGCAAGTATCATCAAGATTGGGTGAAAAAATGTTTGCTGAGAATTCAGGAAACTCGTAGTTTTTTGGAAGCTTGGCAACCCCTTTCAATGAAAGTGATTCTCGTCAGTCTCTGCTTGGGGCTACTTCAATAGGACACAAACCATAGCGATAGAACTTGGAACTACATTATTGTGCCAAGTTTCAAAGAGCTAGCACAAACCGTGTTTGATTTAGAGTTCCAAGTACATGTATCCATATAGGAAAAACAGAGTGAAACCTAAACATGAAAACGGTTTCTGCAAAGGAAGGGTTTAACCGAAAAGAACGAAATTATGTGAGCCAAGTGGGATTGGTGTACTGATCATTACCTGCAAGTATCATCAAGATTGGGTGAAAAAATATTTGCTGAGATTTCAGGAAACTCGTAGTTTTTTGGAAGCTTGTCAACTCCTTTCAATGAAAGTGATTCTCGTCAGTCTCTGCATGGGGCTACTTCAATAGGACACAAACCATAGCGATAGAACTTGGAACTACATTATTGTGCCAAGTTTCAAAGAGCTAGCACAAACCGTGTTTGATTTAGAGTTCCAACTACATGTATCCATATAGGAGAAAACAGAGTGAAACCTAAACATGAAAACGGTTACTGAAAAGTAACGGTTTAACCGAGAAGAACGAAATTTGGTGAGCCAAGTGGGATTGGTGTACTGATCATTACCTGCAAGCCTCATCAAGAGTGGGTGAAAAATGTTTGCTGAGATTTCAGGAAACTCGTATATTTTGGAAGCTTGGCAACCCCTTTCAATGAAAGTGATTCTCGTCAGTCTCGGCTTGGGGCTACTTCAATAGGACACAAACCATAGCGATAGAACTTGGAACTACATTATTGTGCCAAGTTTCAAAGAGCTAGCACAAACCGTGTTTGATTTAGAGTTCCAACTACATGTATCCATATAGGAGAAAACAGAGTAAACCTAAACATGAAAACGGTTCCTGCAAAGGAACGGTTTAACAGAGAAGAACGAAATTTGCTGAGCCAAGTGGGATTGGTGTACTGATCATTCATTACCTGCAAGTATCATCAAGATTGGGTGAAAAAATGTTTGTTGAGAATTCAGGAAACTCGTAGTTTTTTGGAAGCTTGGCAACCCCTTTCAATGAAAGTGATTCTCGTCAGTCTCTGCTTGGGGCTACTTCAATAGGACAGAAACCATAGGGATAGAACTTGGAACTACATTATTGTGCCAAGTTTCAAAGAGCTAGCACAAACCGTGTTTGATTTAGAGTTCCAACTACATGTATCCATATAGGAGAAAACAAAGTGAAACCTAAACATGAAAACGGTTCCTGCAAAGGAACGGTTTTCCGAGAAGAACGGAATTTGGTGAGCCAAGTGGGATTGGTGTACTGATCATTACCTGCAAGTATCATCAAGATTGGGTGAAAAAATGTTTGCTGAGAATTCAGGAAACTCGTAGTTTTTTGAAGCTTGGCAACCCCTTTGAATGAAAGTGATTCTCATCAGTCACTGCTTGGGGTTACTTCAATAGGACACAAACCATAGGGATAGAACTTGGAACTACATTATTGTGCCAAGTTTCAAAGAGCTAGCACAAACCGTGTTTGATTTAGAGTTCCAACTACATGTATCCATATAGGAGAAAACAAAGTGAAACCTAAACATGAAAACGGTTCCTGCAAAGGAACGGTTTAACCGAGAAGAACGAAATTTGCTGAGCCAAGTGGGATTGGTGTACTGATCATTACCTGCAAGCCTCATCAAGAGTGGGTGAAACAATGTTTGCTGAGATTTCAGGAAACTCGTAGTTTTTTGGAAGCTTGGCAACCGCTTTCAATGAAAGTGATTCTCGTCAGTCTCTGCTTGGGGCTACTTCAATAGGACACAAACCATAGGGATAGAACTTGGAACTACATTATTGTGCCAAGTTTCAAAGAGCTAGCACAAACCGTGTTTGATTTAGAGTTCCGACTACATGTATCCATATAGGAGAAAACAAAGTGAAACCTAAACATGAAAACGGTTCCTGCAAAGGAACGGTTTAACCGAGAAGAACGAAATTTGCTGAGCCAAGTGGGATTGGTGTACTGATCATTACCTGCAAGGCTCATCAAGAGTGGGTGAAAAAATGTTTGCTGAGATTTCAGGAAACTCGTAGTTTTTTGGGAGCTTGGCAACCCCTTTCAATGAAAGTGATTCTCGTCAGTCTCTGCTTGGGGATACTTCAATAGGACACAAACCATAGCGATAGAACTTGGAACTACATTATTGTGCCAAGTTTCAAAGAGCTAGCACAAACCGTGTTTGATTTAGAGTTCCAAGTACATGCATCCATATAGGAGAAAACAGAGTGAAACCTAAACATGAAAACGGTTCCTGCAAAGGAACGGTTTAACCGAGAAGAACGAAATTTGGTGAGGCCAGTGGGATTGGTGTACTGATAATTACCTACAAGTATCATCAAGTTTGGGTAAAAATATGGTTGCTGAGATTTCAGGAAACTCGTATATTTTGGAAGCTTGGCATCCCCTTTCAATGAAAGTGATTCTCGTCAGTCTCGGCTTGGGGCTACTTCAATAGGACACAAACCATAGCGATAGAACTTGGAACTACATTATTGTGCCAAGTTTCAAAGAGCTAGCACAAACCGTGTTTGATTTAGAGTTCCAACTACATGTATCCATATAGGAGAAAACAGAGTGAAACCTAAACATGAAAACGGTTCCTGCAAAGGAACGGTTTAACAGAGAAGAACGAAATTTGCTGAGCCAAGTGGGATTGGTGTACTGATCATTACCTGCAAGTATCATCAAGATTGGGTGAAAAAATGTTTGCTGAGAATTCAGGAAACTCGTAGTTTTTTGGAAGCTTGGCAACCCCTTTCAATGAAAGTGATTCTCGTCAGTCTCTGCTTGGGGCTACTTCAATAGGACACAAACCATAGGGATAGAACTTGGAACTACATTATTGTGCCAAGTTTCAAAGAGCTAGCACAAACCGTTTTTGATTTAGAGTTCCAACTACATGTATCCATATAGGAGAAAACAAAGTGAAACCTAAACATGAAAACGGTTCCTGCAAAGGAACGGTTTAACCGAGAAGAACGAAATTTGGTGAGCCAAGTGGGATTGGTGTACTGATCATTACCTGCAAGTATCATCAAGAGTGGGTGAAAAAATGTTTGCTGAGAATTCAGGAAACTCGTAGTTTTTTGAAGCTTGGCAACCCCTTTGAATGAAAGTGATTCTCATCAGTCTCTGCTTGGGGCTACTTCAATAGGACACAAACCATAGGGATAGAACTTGGAACTACATTATTGTGCCAAGTTTCAAAGAGCTAGCACAAACCGTGTTTGATTTAGAGTTCCAACTACATGTATCCATATAGGAGAAAACAAAGTGAAACCTAAACATGAAAACGGTTCCTGCAAAGGAACGGTTTAACCGAGAAGAACGAAATTTGCTGAGCCAAGTGGGATTGGTGTACTGATCATTACCTGCAAGCCTCATCAAGAGTGGGTGAAACAATGTTTGCTGAGATTTCAGGAAACTCGTAGTTTTTTGGAAGCTTGGCAACCCCTTTCAATGAAAGTGATTCTCGTCAGTCTCTGCTTGGGGCTACTTCAATAGGACACAAACCATAGGGATAGAACTTGGAACTACATTATTGTGCCAAGTTTCAAAGAGCTAGCACAAACCGTGTTTGATTTAGAGTTCCGACTACATGTATCCATATAGGAGAAAACAAAGTGAAACCTAAACATGAAAACGGTTCCTGCAAAGGAACGGTTTAACCGAGAAGAACGAAATTTGCTGAGCCAAGTGGGATTGGTGTACTGATCATTACCTGCAAGGCTCATCAAGAGTGGGTGAAAAAATGTTTGCTGAGATTTCAGGAAACTCGTAGTTTTTTGGGAGCTTGGCAACCCCTTTCAATGAAAGTGATTCTCGTCAGTCTCTGCTTGGGGATACTTCAATAGGACACAGACCATAGCGATAGAACTTGGAACTACATTATTGTGCCAAGTTTCAAAGAGCTAGCACAAACCGTGTTTGATTTAGAGTTCCAACTACATGTATCCATATAGGAGAAAACAGAGTGAAACCTAAACATGAAAACGGTTCCTGCAAAGGAACGGTTTAACTGAGAAGAACGAAATTTGGTGAGCCAAGTGGGATTGGTGTACTGATCATTACCTGCAAGCCTCATCAAGAGTGGGTGAAAAAATGTTTGCTGAGATTTCAGGAAACTCATAGATTTTGGAAGCTTGGCAACCCCTTTGAATGAAAGTGATTCTCGTCAGTCTCTGCTTGGGGCTACTTCAATAGGACACAAACCATAGCGATAGAACTTGGAACTACATTATTGTGCCAAGTTTCAAAGAGCTAGCACAAACCGTGTTTGATTTAGAGTTCCAACTACATGTATCCATATAGGAGAAAAGAGAGTGAAACCTAAACATGAAAACGGTTCCTGCAAAGGAACGGTTTAACCGAGAAGAACGGAATTTGGTGAGCCAAGTGGGATTGGTGTACTGATCATTACCTGCAAGCCTCATCAAGAGTGGGTGAAAAATGTTTGCTGAGATTTCAGGAAACTCCTATATTTTGGAAGCTTGGCAACCCCTTTCAATGAAAGTGATTCTCATCAGTCTCGGCTTGGGGCTACTTCAATAGGACACAAACCATAGCGATAGAACTTGGAACTACATTATTGTGCCAAGTTTCAAAGAGCTAGCACAAACCGTGTTTGATTTAGAGTTCCAACTACATGTATCCATATAGGAGAAAACAGAGTGAAACCTAAACATGAAAACGGTTCCTGCAAAGGAACGGTTTAACAGAGAAGAACGAAATTTGCTGAGCCAAGTGGGATTGGTGTACTGATCATTACCTGCAAGTATCATCAAGATTGGGTGAAAAAATGTTTGCTGAGAATTCAGGAAACTCGTAGTTTTTTGGAAGCTTGGCAACCCCTTTCAATGAAAGTGATTCTCGTCAGTCTCTGCTTGGGGCTACTTCAATAGGACACAAACCATAGGGATAGAACTTGGAACTACATTATTGTGCCAAGTTTCAAAGAGCTAGCACAAACCGTGTTTGATTTAGAGTTCCAACTACATGTATCCATATAGGAGAAAACAAAGTGAAACCTAAACATGAAAACGGTTCCTGCAAAGGAACGGTTTAACCGAGAAGAACGAAATTTGGTGAGCCCAGTGGGATTGGTGTACTGATCATTACCTGCAAGTATCATCAAGATTGGGTGAAAAAATGTTTCCTGAGATTTCAGGAAACTCGTAGTTTTTTGGAAGCTTGGCAACCCCTTTGAATGAAAGTGATTCTCGTTAGTCTCTGCTTGGGGCTACTTCAATTTGACACAAACCATAGCGATAGAACTTGGAACTACATTATTGTGCCAAGTTTCAAAGAGCTAGCACAAACCGTGTTTGATTCAGAGTTCCAACTACATGTATCCATATAGGAGAAAACAAAGTGAAACCTAAACATGAAAACGGTTCCTGCAAAGGAACGGTTTAACTGAGAAGAACGAAATTTGGTGAGCCAAGTGGGATTGGTGTACTGATCATTACCTGCAAGCCTCATCAAGAGTGGGTGAAAAAATGTTTGCTGAGATTTCAGGAAACTCGTAGATTTTGGAAGCTTGGCAACCCCTTTGAATGAAAGTGATTCTCGTCAGTCTCTGCTTGAGGCTACTTCAATAGGACACAAACCATAGCGATAGAACTTGGAACTACATTATTGTGCCAAGTTTCAAAGAGCTAGCACAAACCGTGTTTGATTTAGAGTTCCAACTACATGTATCCATATAGGAGAAAAGAGAGTGAAACCTAAACATGAAAACGGTTCCTGCAAAGGAACGGTTTAACCGAGAAGAACGGAATTTGGTGAGCCAAGTTGGATTGGTGTACTGATCATTACCTGCAAGCCTCATCAAGAGTGGGTGAAAAATGTTTGCTGAGATTTCAGGAAACTCGTATATTTTGGAAGCTTGGCAACCCCTTTCAATGAAAGTGATTCTCGTCAGTCTCGGCTTGGGGCTACTTCAATAGGACACAAACCATAGTGATAGAACTTGGAACTACATTATTGTGCCAAGTTTCAAAGAGCTAGCACAAACCGTGTTTGATTTAGAGTTCCAACTACATGTATCCATATAGGAGAAAACAGAGTGAAACCTAAACATGAAAACGGTTCCTGCAAAGGAACGGTTTAACCGAGAAGAACGAAATTTGCTGAGCCAAGTGGGATTGGTGTACTGATCATTACCTGCAAGGCTCATCAAGAGTGGGTAAAAAAATGTTTGCTGAGATTTCAGGAAACTCGTAGTTTTTTGGGAGCTTGGCAACTCCTTTCAATGAAAGTGATTCTCGTCAGTCTCTGCTTGGGGATACTTCAATAGGACACAAACCATAGCGATAGAACTTGGAACTACATTATTGTGCCAATTTTCAAAGAGCTAGCACAAACCGTGTTTGATTTAGAGTTCCAAGTACATGTATCCATATAGGAGAAAACAGAGTGAAACCTAAACATGAAAACGGTTCCTGCAAAGGAACGGTTTAACCGAGAAGAACGAAATTTGGTGAGGCCAGTGGGATTGGTGTACTGATCATTACCTACAAGTATCATCAAGTTTGGTTAAAAATATGGTTGCTGAGATTTCAGGAAACTCGTAGTTTTTTGGAAGGTTGGCAACCCCTTTCAATGAAAGTGATTCTCGTTAGTCTCTGCTTGGGGCTACTTCAATAGGACACAAACCATAGCGATAGAACTTGGAACTACATTATTGTGCCAAGTTTCAAAGAGCTAGCACAAACCGTGTTTGATTTAGAGTTCCAAGTACATGTATCCATATAGGAAAAAACAGAGTGAAACCTAAACATGAAAACGGTTTCTGCAAAGGAAGGGTTTAACCGAAAAGAACGAAATTATGTGAGCCAAGTGGGATTGGTGTACTGATCATTACCTGCAAGTATCATCAAGATTGGGTGAAAAAATATTTGCTGAGATTTCAGGAAACTCGTAGTTTTTTGGAAGCTTGTCAACTCCTTTCAATGAAAGTGATTCTCGTCAGTCTCTGCTTGGGGCTACTTCAATAGGACACAAACCATAGCGATAGAACTTGGAACTACATTATTGTGCCAAGTTTCAAAGAGCTAGCACAAACCGTGTTTGATTTAGAGTTCCAACTACATGTATCCATATAGGAGAAAACAGAGTGAAACCTAAACATGAAAACGGTTACTGCAAAGTAACGGTTTAACCGAGAAGAACGAAATTTGGTGAGCCCAGTGGGATTGGTGTACTGATCATTACCTGCAAGCCTCATCAAGAGTGGGTGAAAAAATGTTTGCTGAGATTTCAGGAAACTCGTAGATTTTGGAAGCTTGGCAACCCCTTTGAATGAAAGTGATTCTCGTCAGTCTCTGCTTGGGGATACTTCAATAGGACACAAACCATAGGGATAGAACTTGGAACTACATTATTGTGCCAAGTTTCAAAGAGCTAGCACAAACCGTGTTTGATTTAGAGTTCCGACTACATGTATCCATATAGGAGAAAACAAAGTGAAACCTAAACATGAAAACGGTTCCTGCAAAGGAACGGTTTAACCGAGAAGAACGAAATTTGCTGAGCCAAGTGGGATTGGTGTACTGATCATTACCTGCAAGGCTCATCAAGAGTGGGTGAAAAAATGTTTGCTGAGATTTCAGGAAACTCGTAGTTTTTTGGGAGCTTGGCAACCCCTTTCAATGAAAGTGATTCTCGTCAGTCTCTGCTTGGGGATACTTCAATAGGACACAAACCATAGCGATAGAACTTGGAACTACATTATTGTGCCAAGTTTTCAAAGAGCTAGCACAAACCATGTTTGATTTAGAGTTCCAAGTACATGCATCCATATAGGAGAAAACAGAGTGAAACCTAAACATGAAAACGGTTCCTGCAAAGGAACGGTTTAACCGAGAAGAACGAAATTTGGTGAGGCCAGTGGGATTGGTGTACTGATCATTACCTACAAGTATCATCAAGTTTGGGTAAAAATATGGTTGCTGAGATTTCAGGAAACTCGTATATTTTGGAAGCTTGGCAACCCCTTTCAATGAAAGTGATTCTCGTCAGTCTCGGCTTGGGGCTACTTCAATAGGACACAAACCATAGCGATAGAACTTGGAACTACATTATTGTGCCAAGTTTCAAAGAGCTAGCACAAACCGTGTTTGATTTAGAGTTCCAACTACATGTATCCATATAGGAGAAAACAGAGTGAAACCTAAACATGAAAACGGTTCCTGCAAAGGAACGGTTTAACCGAGAAGAACGAAATTTGCTGAGCCAAGTGGGATTGGTGTACTGATCATTACCTGCAAGTATCATCAAGATTGGGTGAAAAAATGTTTGCTGAGATTTCAGGAAACTCGTAGTTTTTTGGAAGCTTGGCAACCCCTTTCAATGAAAGTGATTCTCGTCAGTCTCTGCTTGGGGCTACTTCAATAGGACACAAACCATAGGGATAGAACTTGGAACTACATTATTGTGCCAAGTTTCAAAGAGCTAGCACAAACCGTGTTTGATTTAGAGTTCCAACTACATGTATCCATATAGGAGAAAACAAAGTGAAACCTAAACATGAAAACGGTTCCTGCAAAGGAACGGTTTAACCGAGAAGAACGAAATTTGGTGAGCCAAGTGGGATTGGTGTACTGATCATTACCTGCAAGTATCATCAAGATTGGGTGAAAAAATGTTTGCTGAGAATTCAGGAAACTCGTAGTTTTTTGAAGCTTGGCAACCCCTTTGAATGAAAGTGATTCTCATCAGTCTCTGCTTGGGGTTACTTCAATAGGACACAAACCATATTGATAGAACTTGGAACTACATTATTGTGCCAAGTTTCAAAGAGCTAGCACAAACCGTGTTTGATTTAGAGTTCCAACTACATGTATCCATATAGGAGAAAACAAAGTGAAACCTAAACATGAAAACGGTTCCTGCAAAGGAACGGTTTAACCGAGAAGAACGAAATTTGCTGAGCCAAGTGGGATTGGTGTACTGATCATTACCTGCAAGCCTCATCAAGAGTGGGTGAAACAATGTTTGCTGAGATTTCAGGAAACTCGTAGTTTTTTGGGAAGCTTGGCAACCCCTTTCAATGAAAGTGATTCTCGTCAGTCTCTGCTTGGGGCTACTTCAATAGGACACAAACCATAGGGATAGAACTTGGAACTACATTATTGTGCCAAGTTTCAAAGAGCTAGCACAAACCGTGTTTGATTTAGAGTTCCGACTACATGTATCCATATAGGAGAAAACAAAGTGAAACCTAAACATGAAAACGGTTCCTGCAAAGGAACGGTTTAACCGAGAAGAACGAAATTTGCTGAGCCAAGTGGGATTGGTGTACTGATCATTACCTGCAAGGCTCATCAAGAGTGGGTGAAAAAATGTTTGCTGAGATTTCAGGAAACTCGTAGTTTTTTGGGAGCTTGGCAACCCCTTTCAATGAAAGGGATTCTCGTCAGTCTCTGCTTGGGGATACTTCAATAGGACACAAACCATAGCGATAGAACTTGGAACTACATTATTGTGCCAAGTTTCAAAGAGCTAGCACAAACCGTGTTTGATTTAGAGTTCCAAGTACATGCATCCATATAGGAGAAAACAGAGTGAAACCTAAACATGAAAACGGTTCCTGCAAAGGAACGGTTTAACCGAGAAGAACGAAATTTGGTGAGGCCAGTGGGATTGGTGTACTGATCATTACCTACAAGTATCATCAAGTTTGGGAAAAATATGGTTGCTGAGATTTCAGGAAACTCGTATATTTTGGAAGCTTGGCAACCCCTTTCAATGAAAGTGATTCTCGTCAGTCTCGGCTTGGGGCTACTTCAATAGGACACAAACCATAGCGATAGAACTTGGAACTACATTATTGTGCCAAGTTTCAAAGAGCTAGCACAAACCGTGTTTGATTTAGAGTTCCAACTACATGTATCCATATAGGAGAAAACAGAGTGAAACCTAAACATGGAAAACGGTTCCTGCAAAGGAACGGTTTAACAGAGAAGAACGAAATTTGCTGAGCCAAGTGGGATTGGTGTACTGATCATTACCTGCAAGTATCATCAAGATTGGGTGAAAAAATGTTTGCTGAGAATTCAGGAAACTCGTAGTTTTTTGGAAGCTTGGCAACCCCTTTCAATGAAAGTGATTCTCGTCAGTCTCTGCTTGGGGCTACTTCAATAGGACACAAACCATAGGGATAGAACTTGGAACTACATTTTGTGCCAAGTTTCAAAGAGCTAGCACAAACCGTGTTTGATTTAGAGTTCCAACTACATGTATCCATATAGGAGAAAACAAAGTGAAACCTAAACATGAAAACGGTTCCTGCAAAGGAACGGTTTAACCGAGAAGAACGAAATTTGGTGAGCCAAGTGGGATTGGTGTACTGATCATTACCTGCAAGTATCATCAAGAGTGGGTGAAAAAATGTTTGCTGAGAATTCAGGAAACTCGTAGTTTTTTGAAGCTTGGCAACCCCTTTGAATGAAAGTGATTCTCATCAGTCTCTGCTTGGGGTTACTTCAATAGGACACAAACCATAGGGATAGAACTTGGAACTACATTATTGTGCCAAGTTTCAAAGAGCTAGCACAAACCGTGTTTGATTTAGAGTTCCAACTACATGTATCCATATAGGAGAAAACAAAGTGAAACCTAAACATGAAAACGGTTCCTGCAAAGGAACGGTTTAACCGAGAAGAACGAAATTTGCTGAGCCAAGTGGGATTGGTGTACTGATCATTACCTGCAAGCCTCATCAAGAGTGGGTGAAACAATGTTTGCTGAGATTTCAGGAAACTCGTAGTTTTTTGGGAGCTTGGCAACCCCTTTCAATGAAAGTGATTCTCGTCAGTCTCTGCTTGGGGATACTTCAATAGGACACAGACCATAGCGATAGAACTTGGAACTACATTATTGTGCCAAGTTTCAAAGAGCTAGCACAAACCGTGTTTGATTTAGAGTTCCAACTACATGTATCCATATAGGAGAAAACAGAGTGAAACCTAAACATGAAAACGGTTCCTGCAAAGGAACGGTTTAACTGAGAAGAACGAAATTTGGTGAGCCAAGTGGGATTGGTGTACTGATCATTACCTGCAAGCCTCATCAAGAGTGGGTGAAAAAATGTTGCTGAGATTTCAGGAAACTCATAGATTTTGGAAGCTTTGCAACCCCTTTGAATGAAAATGATTCTCGTCAGTCTCTGCTTGGGGCTACTTCAATAGGACACAAACCATAGCGATAGAACTTGGAACTACATTATTGTGCCAAGTTTCAAAGAGCTAGCACAAACCGTGTTTGATTTAGAGTTCCAACTACATGTATCCATATAGGAGAAAAGAGAGTGAAACCTAAACATGAAAACGGTTCCTGCAAAGGAACGGTTTAACCGAGAAGAACGGAATTTGGTGAGCCAAGTGGGATTGGTGTACTGATCATTACCTGCAAGCCTCATCAAGAGTGGGTGAAAAATGTTTGCTGAGATTTCAGGAAACTCCTATATTTTGGAAGCTTGGCAACCCCTTTCAATGAAAGTGATTCTCATCAGTCTCGGCTTGGGGCTACTTCAATAGGACACAAACCATAGCGATAGAACTTGGAACTACATTATTGTGCCAAGTTTCAAAGAGCTAGCACAAACCGTGTTTGATTTAGAGTTCCAACTACATGTATCCATATAGGAGAAAACAGAGTGAAACCTAAACATGAAAACGGTTCCTGCAAAGGAACGGTTTAACAGAGAAGAACGAAATTTGCTGAGCCAAGTGGGATTGGTGTACTGATCATTACCTGCAAGTATCATCAAGATTGGGTGAAAAAATGTTTGCTGAGAATTCAGGAAACTCGTAGTTTTTTGGAAGCTTGGCAACCCCTTTCAATGAAAGTGATTCTCGTCAGTCTCTGCTTGGGGCTACTTCAATAGGACACAAACCATAGGGATAGAACTTGGAACTACATTATTGTGCCAAGTTTCAAAGAGCTAGCACAAACCGTGTTTGATTTAGAGTTCCAACTACATGTATCCATATAGGAGAAAACAAAGTGAAACCTAAACATGAAAACGGTTCCTGCAAAGGAACGGTTTAACCGAGAAGAACGAAATTTGGTGAGCCCAGTGGGATTGGTGTACTGATCATTACCTGCAAGTATCATCAAGATTGGGTGAAAAAATGTTTCCTGAGATTTCAGGAAACTCGTAGTTTTTTGGAAGCTTGGCAACCCCTTTGAATGAAAGTGATTCTCGTTAGTCTCTGCTTGGGGCTACTTCAATTTGACACAAACCATAGCGATAGAACTTGGAACTACATTATTGTGCCAAGTTTCAAAGAGCTAGCACAAACCGTGTTTGATTCAGAGTTCCAACTACATGTATCCATATAGGAGAAAACAAAGTGAAACCTAAACATGAAAACGGTTCCTGCAAAGGAACGGTTTAACTGAGAAGAACGAAATTTGGTGAGCCAAGTGGGATTGGTGTACTGATCATTACCTGCAAGCCTCATCAAGAGTGGGTGAAAAAATGTTTGCTGAGATTTCAGGAAACTCGTAGATTTTGGAAGCTTGGCAACCCCCTTTGAATGAAAGTGATTCTCGTCAGTCTCTGCTTGGGGCTACTTCAATAGGACACAAACCATAGCGATAGAACTTGGAACTACATTATTTGTGCCAAGTTTCAAAGAGCTAGCACAAACCGTGTTTGATTTAGAGTTCCAACTACATGTATCCATATAGGAGAAAAGAGAGTGAAACCTAAACATGAAAACGGTTCCTGCAAAGGAACGGTTTAACCGAGAAGAACGGAATTTGGTGAGCCAAGTTGGATTGGTGTACTGATCATTACCTGCAAGCCTCATCAAGAGTGGGTGAAAAATGTTTGCTGAGATTTCAGGAAACTCGTATATTTTGGAAGCTTGGCAACCCCTTTCAATGAAAGTGATTCTCGTCAGTCTCGGCTTGGGGCTACTTCAATAGGACACAACCATAGTGATAGAACTTGGAACTACATTATTGTGCCAAGTTTCAAAGAGCTAGCACAAACCGTGTTTGATTTAGAGTTCCAACTACATGTATCCATATAGGAGAAAACAGAGTGAAACCTAAACATGAAAACGGTTCCTGCAAAGGAACGGTTTAACCGAGAAGAACGAAATTTGCTGAGCCAAGTGGGATTGGTGTACTGATCATTACCTGCAAGGCTCATCAAGAGTGGGTAAAAAATGTTTGCTGAGATTTCAGGAAACTCGTAGTTTTTTGGGAGCTTGGCAACTCCTTTCAATGAAAGTGATTCTCGTCAGTCTCTGCTTGGGGATACTTCAATAGGACACAAACCATAGCGATAGAACTTGGAACTACATTATTGTGCCAATTTTCAAAGAGCTAGCACAAACCGTGTTTGATTTAGAGTTCCAAGTACATGTATCCATATAGGAGAAAACAGAGTGAAACCTAAACATGAAAACGGTTCCTGCAAAGGAACGGTTTAACCGAGAAGAACGAAATTTGGTGAGGCCAGTGGGATTGGTGTACTGATCATTACCTACAAGTATCATCAAGTTTGGGTAAAAATATGGTTGCTGAGATTTCAGGAAACTCGTAGTTTTTTGGAAGGTTGGCAACCCCTTTCAATGAAAGTGATTCTCGTTAGTCTCTGCTTGGGGCTACTTCAATAGGACACAAACCATAGCGATAGAACTTGGAACTACATTATTGTGCCAAGTTTCAAAGAGCTAGCACAAACCGTGTTTGATTTAGAGTTCCAAGTACATGTATCCATATAGGAAAAAACAGAGTGAAACCTAAACATGAAAACGGTTTCTGCAAAGGAAGGGTTTAACCGAAAAGAACGAAATTATGTGAGCCAAGTGGGATTGGTGTACTGATCATTACCTGCAAGTATCATCAAGATTGGGTGAAAAAATATTTGCTGAGATTTCAGGAAACTCGTAGTTTTTTGGAAGCTTGTCAACTCCTTTCAATGAAAGTGATTCTCGTTAGTCTCTGCTTGGGGCTACTTCAATAGGACACAAACCATAGCAATAGAACTTGGAACTACATTATTGTGCCAAGTTTCAAAGAGCTAGCACAAACCGTGTTTGATTTAGAGTTCCAACTACCTGTATCCATATAGGAGAAAACAGAGTGAAACCTAAACATGAAAACAGGTTCCTGCAAAGGAACGGTTTAACCGAGAAGAACGAAATTTGCTGAGCCAAGTGGGATTGGTGTACTGATCATTACCTGCAAGGCTCATCAAGAGTGGGGGAAAAAATGTTTGCTGAGATTTCAGGAAACTCGTAGTTTTTTGGGAGCTTGGCAACCCCTTTCAATGAAAGTGATTCTCGTCAGTCTCTGCTTGGGGATACTTCAATAGGACACAAACCATAGCGATAGAACTTGGAACTACATTATTGTGCCAAGTTTCAAAGAGCTAGCACAAACCATGTTTGATTTAGAGTTCCAAGTACATGCATCCATATAGGAGAAAACAGAGTGAAACCTAAACATGAAAACGGTTCCTGCAAAGGAACGGTTTAACCGAGAAGAACGAAATTTGGTGAGGCCAGTGGGATTGGTGTACTGATCATTACCTACAAGTATCATCAAGTTTGGGTAAAAATATGGTTGCTGAGATTTCAGGAAACTCGTATATTTTGGAAGCTTGGCAACCCCTTTCAATGAAAGTGATTCTCGTCAGTCTCGGCTTGGGGCTACTTCAATAGGACACAAACCATAGCGATAGAACTTGGAACTACATTATTGTGCCAAGTTTCAAAGAGCTAGCACAAACCGTGTTTGATTTAGAGTTCCAACTACATGTATCCATATAGGAGAAAACAGAGTGAAACCTAAACATGAAAACGGTTCCTGCAAAGGAACGGTTTAACCGAGAAGAACGAAATTTGCTGAGCCAAGTGGGATTGGTGTACTGATCATTACCTGCAAGTATCATCAAGATTGGGTGAAAAAATGTTTGCTGAGAATTCAGGAAACTCGTAGTTTTTTGGAAGCTTGGCAACCCCTTTCAATGAAAGTGATTCTCGTCAGTCTCTGCTTGGGGCTACTTCAATAGGACACAAACCATAGGGATAGAACTTGGAACTACATTATTGTGCCAAGTTTCAAAGAGCTAGCACAAACCGTGTTTGATTTAGAGTTCCAACTACATGTATCCATATAGGAGAAAACAAAGTGAAACCTAAACATGAAAACGGTTCCTGCAAAGGAACGGTTTAACCGAGAAAGAACGAAATTTGGTGAGCCCAGTGGGATTGGTGTACTGATCATTACCTGCAAGTATCATCAAGATTGGGTGAAAAAATGTTTCCTGAGATTTCAGGAAACTCGTAGTTTTTTGGAAGCTTGGCAACCCCTTTGAATGAAAGTGATTCTCGTTAGTCTCTGCTTGGGGCTACTTCAATTTGACACAAACCATAGCGATAGAACTTGGAACTACATTATTGTGCCAAGTTTCAAAGAGCTAGCACAAACCGTGTTTGATTTAGAGTTCCAACTACATGTATCCATATAGGAGAAAACAGAGTGAAACCTAAACATGAAAACGGTTCCTGCAAAGGAACGGTTTAACTGAGAAGAACGAAATTTGGTGAGCCAAGTGGGATTGGTGTACTGATCATTACCTGCAAGCCTCATCAAGAGTGGGTGAAAAAATGTTTGCTGAGATTTCAGGAAACTCGTAGATTTTGGAAGCTTGGCAACCCCTTTGAATGAAAGTGATTCTCGTCAGTCTCTGCTTGGGGCTACTTCAATAGGACACAAATCATAGCGATAGAACTTGGAACTACATTATTGTGCCAAGTTTCAAAGAGCTAGCACAAACCGTGTTTGATTTAGAGTTCCAACTACATGTATCCATATAGGAGAAAACAGAGTGAAACCTAAACATGAAAACGGTTCCTGCAAAGGAACGGTTTAACCGAGAAGAACGGAATTTGGTGAGCCAAGTTGGATTGGTGTACTGATCATTACCTGCAAGCCTCATCAAGAGTGGGTGAAAAATGTTTGCTGAGATTTCAGGAAACTCGTATATTTTGGAAGCTTGGCAACCCCTTTCAATGAAAGTGATTCTCGTCAGTCTCGGCTTGGGGCTACTTCAATAGGACACAAACCATAGTGATAGAACTTGGAACTACATTATTGTGCCAAGTTTCAAAGAGCTAGCACAAACCGTGTTTGGTTTAGAGTTCCAACTACATGTATCCATATAGCAGAAAACAGAGTGAAACCTAAACATGAAAACGGTTCCTGCAAAGGAACGGTTTAACCGAGAAGAACGAAATTTGCTGAGCCAAGTGGGATTGGTGTACTGATCATTACCTGAAAGGCTCATCAAGAGTGGGTAAAAAAATGTTTGCTGAGATTTCAGGAAACTCGTAGTTTTTTGGGAGCTTGGCAACTCCTTTCAATGAAAGTGATTCTCGTCAGTCTCTGCTTGGGGATACTTCAATAGGACACAAACCATAGCGATAGAACTTGGAACTACATTATTGTGCCAATTTTCAAAGAGCTAGCACAAACCGTGTTTGATTTAGAGTTCCAAGTACATGTATCCATATAGGAGAAAACAGAGTGAAACCTAAACATGAAAACGGTTCCTGCAAAGGAACGGTTTAACCGAGAAGAACGAAATTTGGTGAGGCCAGTGGGATTGGTGTACTGATCATTACCTACAAGTATCATCAAGTTTGGTTAAAAATATGGTTCCTGAGATTTCAGGAAACTCGTAGTTTTTTGGAAGGTTGGCAACCCCTTTCAATGAAAGTGATTCTCGTTAGTCTCTGCTTGGGGCTACTTCAATAGGACACAAACCATAGCGATAGAACTTGGAACTACATTATTGTGCCAAGTTTCAAAGAGCTAGCACAAACCGTGTTTGATTTAGAGTTCCAAGTACATGTATCCATATAGGAAAAAACAGAGTGAAACCTAAACATGAAAACGGTTTCTGCAAAGGAAGGGTTTAACCGAAAAGAACGAAATTATGTGAGCCAAGTGGGATTGGTGTACTGATCATTACCTGCAAGTATCATCAAGTTTGGGTGAAAAAATATTTGCTGAGATTTCAGGAAACTCGTAGTTTTTTGGAAGCTTGGCAACTCCTTTCAATGAAAGTGATTCTCGTCAGTCTCTGCTTGGGGCTACTTCAATAGGACACAAACCATAGCGATAGAACTTGGAACTACATTATTGTGCCAAGTTTCAAAGAGCTAGCACAAACCGTGTTTGATTTAGAGTTCCAACTACATGTATCCATATAGGAGAAAACAGAGTGAAACCTAAACATGAAAACGGTTCCTGCAAAGGAACGGTTTAACCGGAGAAGAACGGAATTTGGTGAGCCAAGTGGGATTGGTGTACTGATCATTACCTGCAAGCCTCATCAAGAGTGGGTGAAAAATGTTTGCTGAGATTTCAGGAAACTCGTATATTTTGGAAGCTTGGCAACCCCTTTCAATGAAAGTGATTCTCGTCAGTCTCGGCTTGGGGCTACTTCAATAGGACACAAACCATAGCGATAGAACTTGGAACTACATTATTGTGCCAAGTTTCAAAGAGCTAGCACAAACCGTGTTTGATTTAGAGTTCCAACTACATGTATCCATATAGGAGAAAACAGAGTGAAACCTAAACATGAAAACGGTTCCTGCAAAGGAACGGTTTAACAGAGAAGAACGAAATTTGCTGAGCCAAGTGGGATTGGTGTACTGATCATTACCTGCAAGTATCATCAAGATTGTGTGAAAAAATGTTTGTTGAGAATTCAGGAAACTCGTAGTTTTTTGGAAGCTTGGCAACCCCTTTCAATGAAAGTGATTCTCGTCAGTCACTGCTTGGGGCTACTTCAATAGGACAGAAACCATAGGGATAGAACTTGGAACTACATTATTGTGCCAAGTTTCAAAGAGCTAGCACAAACCGTGTTTGATTTAGAGTTCCAACTACATGTATCCATATAGGAGAAAACAAAGTGAAACCTAAACATGAAAACGGTTCCTGCAATGGAACGGTTTTCCGAGAAGAACGAAATTTGGTGAGCCAAGTGGGATTGGTGTACTGATCATTACCTGCAAGTATCATCAAGATTGGGTGA
Source organism: Urocitellus parryii (assembly GCF_045843805.1). Classification (NCBI taxonomy): domain Eukaryota; kingdom Metazoa; phylum Chordata; class Mammalia; order Rodentia; family Sciuridae; genus Urocitellus; species Urocitellus parryii. Next base: position 40,493 of record NW_027554096.1, on the reverse strand, counting down.
AAAAATGTTTGCTGAGAATTCAGGAAACTCGTAGTTTTTTGAAGCTTGGCAACCCCTTTGAATGAAAGTGATTCTCATCAGTCTCTGCTTGGGGTTACTTCAATAGGACACAAACCATAGGGATAGAACTTGGAACTACATTATTGTGCCAAGTTTCAAAGAGCTAGCACAAACCGTGTTTGATTTAGAGTTCCAACTACATGTATCCATATAGGAGAAAACAAAGTGAAACCTAAACATGAAAACGGTTCCTGCAAAGGAACGGTTTAACCGAGAAGAACGAAATTTGCTGAGCCAAGTGGGATTGGTGTACTGATCATTACCTGCAAGCCTCATCAAGAGTGGGTGAAACAATGTTTGCTGAGATTTCAGGAAACTCGTAGTTTTTTGGAAGCTTGGCAACCGCTTTCAATGAAAGTGATTCTCGTCAGTCTCTGCTTGGGGCTACTTCAATAGGACACAAACCATAGGGATAGAACTTGGAACTACATTATTGTGCCAAGTTTCAAAGAGCTAGCACAAACCGTGTTTGATTTAGAGTTCCGACTACATGTATCCATAAAGGAGAAAACAAAGTGAAACCTAAACATGAAAACGGTTCCTGCAAAGGAACGGTTTAACCGAGAAGAACGAAATTTGCTGAGCCAAGTGGGATTGGTGTACTGATCATTACCTGCAAGGCTCATCAAGAGTGGGTGAAAAAATGTTTGCTGAGATTTCCGGAAACTCGTAGTTTTTTGGGAGCTTGGCAACCCCTTTCAATGAAAGTGATTCTCGTCAGTCTCTGCTTGGGGATACTTCAATAGGACACAAACCATAGCGATAGAACTTGGAACTACATTATTGTGCCAAGTTTCAAAGAGCTAGCACAAACCGTGTTTGATTTAGAGTTCCAAGTACATGCATCCATATAGGAGAAAACAGAGTGAAACCTAAACATGAAAACGGTTCCTGCAAAGGAACGGTTTAACCGAGAAGAACGAAATTTGGTGAGGCCAGTGGGATTGGTGTACTGATCATTACCTACAAGTATCATCAAGTTTGGGTAAAAATATGGTTGCTGAGATTTCAGGAAACTCGTATATTTTGGAAGCTTGGCAACCCCTTTCAATGAAAGTGTTTCTCGTCAGTCTCTGCTTGGGGCTACTTCAATAGGACACAAACCATAGCGATAGAACTTGGAACTACATTATTGTGCCAAGTTTCAAAGAGCTAGCACAAACCGTGTTTGATTTAGAGTTCCAACTACATGTATCCATATAGGAGAAAACAGAGTGAAACCTAAACATGAAAACGGTTCCTGCAAAGGAACGGTTTAACAGAGAAGAACGAAATTTGCTGAGCCAAGTGGGATTGGTGTACTGATCATTACCTGCAAGTATCATCAAGATTGGGTGAAAAAATGTTTGCTGAGAATTCAGGAAACTCGTAGTTTTTGGAAGCTTGGCAACCCCTTTCAATGAAAGTGATTCTCGTCAGTCTCTGCTTGGGGCTACTTCAATAGGACACAAACCATAGGGATAGAACTTGGAACTACATTATTGTGCCAAGTTTCAAAGAGCTAGCACAAACCGTGTTTGATTTAGAGTTCCAACTACATGTATCCATATAGGAGAAAACAAAGTGAAACCTAAACATGAAAACGGTTCCTGCAAAGGAACGGTTTAACCGAGAAGAACGAAATTTGGTGAGCCAAGTGGGATTGGTGTACTGATCATTACCTGCAAGTATCATCAAGATTGGGTGAAAAAATGTTTGCTGAGAATTCAGGAAACTCGTAGTTTTTTGAAGCTTGGCAACCCCTTTGAATGAAAGTGATTCTCATCAGTCTCTGCTTGGGGTTACTTCAATAGGACACAAACCATAGGGATAGAACTTGGAACTACATTATTGTGCCAAGTTTCAAAGAGCTAGCACAAACCGTGTTTGATTTAGAGTTCCAACTACATGTATCCATATAGGAGAAAACAAAGTGAAACCTAAACATGAAAACGGTTCCTGCAATGGAACGGTTTTCCGAGAAGAACGAAATTTGGTGAGCCAAGTGGGATTGGTGTACTGATCATTACCTGCAAGTATCATCAAGATTGGGTGAAAAAATGTTTGCTGAGAATTCAGGAAACTCGTAGTTTTTTGAAGCTTGGCAACCCATTTGAATGAAAGTGATTCTCATCAGTCTCTGCTTGGGTTACTTCAATAGGACACAAACCATAGGGATAGAACTTGGAACTACATTATTGTGCCAAGTTTCAAAGAGCTAGCACAAACCGTGTTTGATTTAGAGTTCCAACTACATGTATCCATATAGGAGAAAACAAAGTGAAACCTAAACATGAAAACGGTTCCTGCAAAGGAACGGTTTAACCGAGAAGAACGAAATTTGCTGAGCCAAGTGGGATTGGTGTACTGATCATTACCTGCAAGCCTCATCAAGAGTGGGTGAAACAATGTTTGCTGAGATTTCAGGAAACTCGTAGTTTTTTGGAAGCTTGGCAACCGCTTTCAATGAAAGTGATTCTCGTCAGTCTCTGCTTGGGGCTACTTCAATAGGACACAAACCATAGGGATAGAACTTGGAACTACATTATTGTGCCAAGTTTCAAAGAGCTAGCACAAACCGTGTTTGATTTAGAGTTCCAACTACATGTATCCATAAAGGAGAAAACAAAGTGAAACCTAAACATGAAAACGGTTCCTGCAAAGGAACGGTTTAACCGAGAAGAACGAAATTTGCTGAGCCAAGTGGGATTGGTGTACTGATCATTACCTGCAAGGCTCATCAAGAGTGGGTGAAAAAATGTTTGCTGAGATTTCAGGAAACTCGTAGTTTTTTGGGAGCTTGGCAACCCCTTTCAATGAAAGTGATTCTCGTCAGTCTCTGCTTGGGGATACTTCAATAGGACACAAACCATAGCGATAGAACTTGGAACTACATTATTGTGCCAAGTTTCAAAGAGCTAGCACAAACCGTGTTTGATTTAGAGTTCCAAGTACAGAAAACAGAGTGAAACCTAAACATGAAAACGGTTCCTGCAAAGGAACGGTTTAACCGAGAAGAACGAAATTTGGTGAGGCCAGTGGGATTGGTGTACTGATCATTACCTACAAGTATCATCAAGTTTGGGTAAAAATATGGTTGCTGAGATTTCAGGAAACTCGTATATTTTGGAAGCTTGGCAACCCCTTTCAATGAAAGTGTTTCTCGTCAGTCTCTGCTTGGGGCTACTTCAATAGGACACAAACCATAGCGATAGAACTTGGAACTACATTATTGTGCCAAGTTTCAAAGAGCTAGCACAAACCGTGTTTGATTTAGAGTTCCAACTACATGTATCTATATAGGAGAAAACAGAGTGAAACCTAAACATGAAAACGGTTCCTGCAAAGGAACGGTTTAACAGAGAAGAACGAAATTTGCTGAGCCAAGTGGGATTGGTGTACTGATCATTACCTGCAAGTATCATCAAGATTGGGTGAAAAAATGTTTGCTGAGAATTCAGGAAACTCGTAGTTTTTTGGAAGCTTGGCAACCCCTTTCAATGAAAGTGATTCTCGTCAGTCTCAGCTTGGGGCTACTTCAATAGGACACAAACCATAGGGATAGAACTTGGAACTACATTATTGTGCCAAGTTTCAAAGAGCTAGCACAAACCGTGTTTGATTTAGAGTTCCAACTACATGTATCCATATAGGAGAAAACAAAGTGAAACCTAAACATGAAAACGGTTCCTGCAAAGGAACGGTTTAACCGAGAAGAACGAAATTTGGTGAGCCAAGTGGGATTGGTGTACTGATCATTACCTGCAAGTATCATCAAGATTGGGTGAAAAAATGTTTGCTGAGAATTCAGGAAACTCGTAGTTTTTTGAAGCTTGGCAACCCCTTTGAATGAAAGTGATTCTCATCAGTCTCTGCTTGGGGTTACTTCAATAGGACACAAACCATAGGGATAGAACTTGGAACTACATTATTGTGCCAAGTTTCAAAGAGCTAGCACAAACCGTGTTTGATTTAGAGTTCCAACTACATGTATCCATATAGGAGAAAACAAAGTGAAACCTAAACATGAAAACGGTTCCTGCAAAGGAACGGTTTAACCGAGAAGAACGAAATTTGCTGAGCCAAGTGGGATTGGTGTACTGATCATTACCTGCAAGCCTCATCAAGAGTGGGTGAAACAATGTTTGCTGAGATTTCAGGAAACTCGTAGTTTTTTGGAAGCTTGGCAACCCTTTCAATGAAAGTGATTCTCGTCAGTCTCTGCTTGGGGCTACTTCAATAGGACACAAACCATAGGGATAGAACTTGGAACTACATTATTGTGCCAAGTTTCAAAGAGCTAGCACAAACCGTGTTTGATTTAGAGTTCCGACTACATGTATCCATATAGGAGAAAACAAAGTGAAACCTAAACATGAAAACGGTTCCTGCAAAGGAACGGTTTAACCGAGAAGAACGAAATTTGCTGAGCCAAGTGGGATTGGTGTACTGATCATTACCTGCAAGGCTCATCAAGAGTGGGTGAAAAAATGTTTGCTGAGATTTCAGGAAAACTCGTAGTTTTTTGGGAGCTTGGCAACCCCTTTCAATGAAAGTGATTCTCGTCAGTCTCTGCTTGGGGCTACTTCAATAGGACACAAACCATAGCGATAGAACTTGGAACTACATTATTGTGCCAAGTTTCAAAGAGCTAGCACAAACCGTGTTTGATTTAGAGTTCCAAGTACATGCATCCATATAGGAGAAAACAGAGTGAAACCTAAACATGAAAACGGTTCCTGCAAAGGAACGGTTTAACCGAGAAGAACGAAATTTGGTGAGGCCAGTGGGATTGGTGTACTGATCATTACCTACAAGTATCATCACGTTTGGGTAAAAATATGGTTGCTGAGATTTCAGGAAACTCGTAGTTTTTTGGAAGCTTGGCAACCCCTTTCAATGAAAGTGATTCTCGTTAGTCTCTGCTTGGGGCTACTTCAATAGGACACAAACCATAGCGATAGAACTTGGAACTACATTATTGTGCCAAGTTTCAAAGAGCTAGCACAAACCGTGTTTGATTTAGAGTTCCAAGTACATGTATCCATATAGGAAAAAACAGAGTGAAACCTAAACATGAAAACGGTTTCTGCAAAGGAAGGGTTTAACCGAAAAGAACGAAATTATGTGAGCCAAGTGGGATTGGTGTACTGATCATTACCTGCAAGTATCATCAAGATTGGGTGAAAAAATATTTGCTGAGATTTCAGGAAACTCGTAGTTTTTTGGAAGCTTGTCAACCCCTTTCAATGAAAGTGATTCTCGTCAGTCTCTGCTTGGGGCTACTTCAATAGGACACAAACCATAGGGATAGAACTTGGAACTACATTATTGTGCCAAGTTTCAAAGAGCTAGCACAAACCGTGTTTGATTTAGAGTTCCAACTACATGTATCCATATAGGAGAAAACAGAGTGAAACCTAAACATGAAAACGGTTACTGCAAAGGAACGGTTTAACCGAGAAGAACGAAATTTGGTGAGCCCAGTGGGATTGGTGTACTGATCATTACCTGCAAGTATCATCAAGATTGGGTGAAAAAATGTTTGCTGAGATTTCAGGAAACTCGTAGTTTTTTGGAAGCTTGGCAACCCCTTTCAATGAAAGTGATTCTCGTCAGTCTCTGCTTGGGGCTACTTCAATAGGACAAAAACCATAGCGATAGAACTTGGAACTACATTATTGTGCCAAGTTTCAAAGAGCTAGCACAAACCGTGTTTGATTTAGAGTTCCAACTACATGTATCCATATAGGAGAAAACAAAGTGAAACCTAAACATGAAAACGGTTCCTGCAAAGGAACGGTTTAACCGAGAAGAACGAAATTTGGTGAGCCAAGTGGGATTGGTGTACTGATCATTACCTGCAAGCCTCATCACGAGTGGGTGAAAAATGTTTGCTGAGATTTCAGGAAACTCGTAGTTTTTTGGAAGCTTGGCAACCCCTTTGAATGAAAGTGATTCTCGTCAGTCTCTGCTTGGGGATACTTCAATAGGACACAAACCATAGCGATAGAATTTGGAACTACATTATTGTGCCAAGTTTCAAAGAGCTAGCACAAACCGTGTTTGATTTAGAGTTCCAAGTACATGTATCCATATAGGAGAAAACAGAGTCAAACCTAAACATGAAAACGGTTGCTGCAAAGGAAAGGTTTAACCGAGAAGAACAAAATTTGGTGAGCCCAGTGGGATTGGTGTACTGATCATTACCTGCAAGTATCATCAAGAGTGGGTGAAAAAATGTTTGCTGAGATTTCAGGAAACTCGTAGTTTTTTGGAAGCTTGGCAACCCCTTTAAATGAAAGTGATTCTCGTCAGTCTCTGCTTGGGGCTACTTCAATAGGACACAAACCATAGCGATAGAACTTGGATAGCGATAGAACTTGGAACTCCATTATTGTGCCAAGTTTCAAAGAGCTAGCACAAACCGTGTTTGATTTAGAGTTCCAACTACATGTATCCATATAGGAGAAAACAAAGTGAAACCTAAACATGAAAACGGTTCCTGCAAAGTAACGGTTTAACCGAGAAAAACGAAATTTGCTGAGCCAAGTGGGATTGGTGTACTGATCATTACCTGCAAGGCTCATCAAGAGTGGGTGAAAAAATGTTTGCTGAGATTTCAGGAAACTCGTAGTTTTTGGGAGCTTGGCAACCCCTTTCAATGAAAGTGATTCTCGTCAGTCTCTGCTTGGGGATACTTCAATAGGACACAAACCATAGCGATAGAACATGGAACTACATTATTGTGCCAAGTTTCAAAGAGCTAGCACAAACCGTGTTTGATTTAGAGTTCCAAGTACATGTATCCCATATAGGAGAAAACAGAGTGAAACCTAAACATGAAAACGGTTCCTGCAAAGGAACGGTTTAACCGAGAAGAACGAAATTTGCTGAGCCAAGTGGGATTGGTGTACTGATCATTACCTACAAGTATCATCAAGTTTGGGTAAAATATGTTGCTGAGATTTCAGGAAACTCGTAGTTTTTTGGAAGCTTGGCAACCCCTTTCAATGAAAGTGATTCTCGTTAGTCTCTGCTTGGGGCTACTTCAATAGGACACAAACCATAGCGATAGAACTTGGACTACATTATTGTGCCAAGGTTTCAAAGAGCTAGCACAAACCGTGTTTGATTTAGAGTTCCAACTACATGTATCCATATAGGAGAAAACAGAGTGAAACCTAAACATGAAAACGGTTCCTGCAAAGGAACGGTTTAACCGAGAAGAACGAAATTTGGTGAGCCAAGTGGGATTGGTGTACTGATCATTACCTGCAAGTATCATCAAGATTTGGGTGAAAAAATGTTTGCTGAGAATTCAGGAAACTCGTAGTTTTTTGAAGCTTGGCAACCCCTTTGAATGAAAGTGATTCTCATCAGTCTCTGCTTGGGGCTACTTCAATAGGACACAAACCATAGCGATAGAACTTGGAACTACATTATTGTGCCAAGTTTCAAAGAGCTAGCACAAACCCTGTTTGATTTAGAGTTCCAACTACATGTATCCATATAGGAGAAAACAAAGTGAAACCTAAACATGAAAACGGTTCCTGCAAAGGAACGGTTTAACCGAGAAGAACGAAATTTGCTGAGCCAAGTGGGATTGGTGTACTGATCATTACCTGCAAGCCTCATCAAGATTGGGTGAAAAAATGTTTGCTGAGATTTCAGGAAACTCGTAGTTTTTTGGAAGCTTGGCAACCCCTTTCAATGAAAGTGATTCTCGTCAGTCTCTGCTTGGGGCTACTTCAATAGGACACAAACCATAGCGATAGAACTTGGAACTACATTATTGTGCCAAGTTTCAAAGAGCTAGCACAAACCGTGTTTGATTTAGAGTTCCAACTACATGTATCCACATAGGAGAAAACAAAGTGAAACCTAAACATGAAAACGGTTCCTGCAAAGGAACGGTTTAACCGAGAAGAACGAATTTGGTGAGCCAAGTGGGATTGGTGTACTGATCATTACCTGCAAGCCTCATCAAGAGTGGGTGAAAAAATGTTTGCTGAGATTTCAGGAAACTCGTAGTTTTTTGGAAGCTTGGCAACCCCTTTCAATGAAAGTGATTCTCATCAGTCTCTGCTTGGGGATACTTCAATAGGACACAAACCATTGTGATAGAATTTGGAACTACATTATTGTGCCAAGTTTCAAAGAGCTAGCACAAACCGTGTTTGATTTAGAGTTCCAACTACATGTATCCATATAGGAGAAAACAGAGTGAAACCTAAACATGAAAACGGTTCCTGCAAAGGAAAGGTTAACCGAGAAGAACAAATTTGGTGAGCCCAGTGGGATTGGTGTACTGATCATATCCTACAAGTATCATCAAGTTTGGGTGAAAATATGGTTGCTGAGATTTCAGGAAACTCGTAGTTTTTTGAAAGCTTGGCAACCCCTTTGAATGAAAGTGATTCTCGTCAGTCTCTGCTTGGGGCTACTTCAATAGGACACAAACCATAGCGATAGAACTTGGAACTACATTATTGTGCCAATTTCAAAGAGCTAGCACAAGACCGTGTTTGATTTAGAGTTCCAACACATGTATCCATATAGGAGAAAACAGAGTGAACCTAAACATGAAAACGGTTCCTGCAAAGGAATGGGTTTAACCGAGAAGAACGAAATTTGGTGAGCCAAGTGGGATTGGTGTACTGATCATTACCTGCAAGCCTCATCAAGAGTGGGTGAAAAAATGTTTGCTGAGATTTCAGGAAACTCGTAGATTTTGGAAGCTTGGCAACCCCTTTGAATGTAACTGATTCTCGTCAGTCTCTGCTTGGGGCTACTTCAATAGGACACAAACCATAGCGATAAAACTTGGAACTACATTATTTGTGCCAAGTTTCAAAGAGCTAGCACAAACCGTGTTTGATTTAGAGTTCCAAGTACATGTATCTATATAAGAGAAAACAGAGTGAACCTAAACATGAAAACGGTTCCTGCAAAGGTTCGGTTTAACCGAGAAGAACGAAATTTGGTGAGGCCAGTGGGATTGTGTACTGATCATTACCTACAAGTATCATCAAGTTTGGGTGAAATATGGTTGCTGAGATTTCAGGAAACTCGTAGTTTTTTGGAAGCTTGGCAACCCCTTTCAATGAAAGTGATTCTCGTCATCTCTGCTTGGGGATACTTAAATAGGACACAGAACCATAGCGATAGAACTTGGAACTACATTATTGTGCCAAGTTTCAAAGAGCTAGCACAAACCGTGTTTGATTTAGAGTTCCAACTACATGTATCCATATAGGAGAAAACAGAGTGAAACCTAAACATGAAAACGGTTCCTGCAAAGGAAAGGTTAACCGAGAAGAACAAAATTTGGTGAGCCCAGTGGGATTGGTGTACTGATCATAACCTACAAGTATCATCATTTTGGGTGAAAATATGGTTGCTGAGATTTCAGGAAACTCGTAGTTTTTTGGAAGCTTGGCAACCCCTTTGAATGAAAGTGATTCTCGTCAGTCTCTGCTTGGGGCTACTTCAATAGGACACAAACCATAGCGATAGAACTTGGAACTACATTATTGTGCCAAGTTTCAAAGAGCTAGCACAAACCGTGTTTGATTTAGAGTTCCAACTACATGTATCCATATAGGAGAAAACAGAGTGAAACCTAAACATGAAAACGGTTCCTGCAAAGGAACGTTTAACCGAGAAGAACGAAATTTGGTGAGCCAGGTGGGGATTGGTGTACTGATCATTACCTGCAAGGCTCATCAAGAGTGGTGAAAAAATGTTTGCTGAGATTTCAGGAAACTCGTAGTTTTTTGGGAGCTTGGCAACCCCTTTCAATGAAAGTGATTCTCGTCAGTCTCTGCTTGGGCTACTTCAATAGGACACAAACCATAGCGATAGAAGCTTGGAACTACATTATTGTGCCAAGTTTCAAAGAGCTAGCACAAACCGTGTTTGATTTAGAGTTCCAAGTACATGTATCCATATAGGAGAAAACAGAGTGAAACCTAAACATGAAAACGGTTCCTGCAAAGGAACGGTTTAACCGAGAAGAACGAAATTGGTGAGGCCAGTGGGATTGGTGTACTGATCATTACCTACAAGTATCATCAAGTTTGGGTAAAAATATGGTTGCTGAGATTTCAGGAAACTCGTAGTTTTTTGGAAGCTTGGCAACCCCTTTCAATGAAAGTGATTCTCGTTAGTCTCTGCTTGGGGCTACTTCAATAGGACACAAACCATAGCGATAGAACTTGGAACTACATTATTGTGCCAAGTTTCAAAGAGCTAGCACAAACCGTGGTTTGATTTAGAGTTCCAACTACATGTATCCATATAGGAGAAAACAGAGTGAAACCTAAACATGAAAACGGTCCTGCAAAGGAACGGTTTAACCGAGAAGAACGAAACTTGGTGAGCCAAGTGGGATTGGTGTACTGATCATTACCTGCAAGTATCATCAAGATTGGGTGAAAAAATGTTTGCTGAGAATTCAGGAAACTCGTAATTTTTTGAAGCTTGGCAACCCCTTTGAATGAAAGTGATTCTCATCAGTCTCTGCTTGGGGCTACTTCAATAGGACACAAAGCATAGCGATAGAACTTGGAACTACATTATTGTGCCAAGTTTCAAAAGAGCTAGCACAAACCGTGTTTGATTTAGAGTTCCAACTGCATGTATCCATATAGGAGAAAAAAGAGTGAAACCTAAACATGATAACGGTTCCTGCAAAGGAACGGTTTAACCGAGAAGAACGAAATTTGCTGAGCCAAGTGGGATTGGTGTACTGATCATTACCTGCAAGCCTCATCAAGATTGGGTGAAAAATGTTTTGCTGAGATTTCAGGAAACTCGTAGTTTTTTGGAAGCTTGGCAACCCCTTTCAATGAAAGTGATTCTCGTCAGTCTCTGCTTGGGGCTACTTCAATAGGACACAAACCATAGCGATAGAACTTGGAACTACATTATTGTGCCAAGTTTCAAAGAGCTAGCACAAACCGTGTTTGATTTAGAGTTCCACTACATGTATCCACATAGGAGAAAACAAAGTGAAACCTAAACATGAAAACGGTTCCTGCAAAGGAACGGTTTAACCGAGAAGAACGAATTTGCTGAGCCAAGTGGGATAGGTGTACTGATCATTACCTGCAAGCCTCATCAAGAGTGGGTGAAAAAATGTTTGCTGAGATTTCAGGAAACTCGTAGTTTTTGGAAGCTTGGCAACCCCTTTGAATGAAGTGATTCTCGTCAGTCTCTGCTTGGGGATACTTCAATAGGACACAAAACCATAGTGATAGAATTTGGAACTACATTATTGTGCCAAGTTTCAAAGAGCTATCACAAACCGTGTTTGATTTAGAGTTCCAACTACATGTATCCATATAGGAGAAAACAGAGTGAAACCTAAACATGAAAACGGTTCCTGCAAAGGAAAGGTTTAACCGAGAAAGAACAAAATTTGGTGAGCCCAGTGGGATGGTGTACTGATCATAACCTACAAGTATCATCAAGTTTGGGTGAAAATATGGTTGCTGAGATTTCAGGAAACTCGTAGTTTTTTGAAAGCTTGGCAACCCCTTTGGAATGAAAGTGATTCTCGTCAGTCTCTGCTTGGGGCTACTTCAATAGGACACAAACCATAGCGATAGAACTTGGAACTACATTATTGTGCCAAGTTTCAAAGAGCTAGCACAAACCGTGTTTGATTTAGAGTTCCAACTACATGTATCCATATAGGAGAAAACAGAGTGAAACCTAAACATGAAAACGGTTCCTGCAAAGGAACGGTTTAACCGAGAAGAACGAAATTTGGTGAGCCAAGTGGGATTGGTGTACTGATCATTACCTGCAAGCCTCATCAAGAGTGGGTGAAAAAATGTTTGCTGAGATTTCAGGAAACTCGTAGATTTTGGAAGCTTGGCAACCCCTTTGAATGAAACTGATTCTCGTCAGTCTCTGCTTGGGGCTACTTCAATAGGACACAAACCATAGCGATAAAACTTGGAACTACATTATTGTGCCAAGTTTCAAAGAGCTAGCACAAACCGTGTTTGATTTAGAGTTCCAAGTACATGTATCCATATAGGAGAAAACAGAGTGAAACCTAAACATGAAAACGGTTCCTGCAAAGGTTCGGTTTAACCGAGAAGAACGAAATTTGGTGAGGCCAGTGGGATTGGTGTACTGATCATTACCTACAAGTATCATCAAGTTTGGGTGAAAATATGGTTGCTGAGATTTCAGGAAACTCGTAGTTTTTTGGAAGCTTGGCAACCCCTTTCAATGAAAGTGATTCTCGTTAGTCTCTGCTTGGGGCTACTTAAATAGGACACAAACCATAGCGATAGAACTTGGAACTACATTATTGTGCCAAGTTTCAAAGAGCTAGCACAAACCGTGTTTGATTTAGAGTTCCAACTACATGTATCCATATAGGAGAAAACAGAGTGAAACCTAAACATGAAAACGGTTCCTGCAAAGGAAAGGTTTAACCGAGAAGAACAAAATTTGGTGAGCCCAGTGGGATTGGTGTACTGATCATAACCTACAAGTATCATCAAGTTTGGGTGAAAATATGGTTGCTGAGATTTCAGGAAACTCGTAGTTTTTTGAAGCTTGGCAACCCCTTTGAATGAAAGTGATTCTCGTCAGTCTCTGCTTGGGGCTACTTCAATAGGACACAAACCATAGCGATAGAACTTGGAACTACATTATTGTGCCAAGTTTCAAAGAGCTAGCACAAACCGTGTTTGATTTAGAGTTCCAACTACATGTATCCATATAGGAGAAAACAGAGTGAAACCTAAACATGAAAACGGTTCCTGCAAAGGAACGGTTTAACCGAGAAGAACGAAATTTGGTGAGCCAAGTGGGATTGGTGTACTGATCATTACCTGCAAGCCTCATCAAGAGTGGGTGAAAAAATGTTTGCTGAGATTTCAGGAAACTCGTAGATTTTGGAAGCTTGGCAACCCCTTTGAATGAAACTGATTCTCGTCAGTCTCTGCTTGGGGCTACTTCAATAGGACACAAACCATAGCGATAAAACTTGGAACTACATTATTGTGCCAAGTTTCAAAGAGCTAGCACAAACCGTGTTTGATTTAGAGTTCCAAGTACATGTATCCATATAGGAGAAAACACAGTGAAACCTAAACATGAAAACGGTTCCTGCAAAGGTTCGGTTTAACCGAGAAGAACGAATTTGGTGAGGCCAGTGGATTGGTGTACTGATCATTACCTACAAGTATCATCAAGTTTGGGTGAAAATATGGTTGCTGAGATTTCAGGAAACTCGTAGTTTTTTGGAAGCTTGGCACCCCTTTCAATGAAAGTGATTCTCGTTAGTCTCTGCTTGGGGCTACTTAAATAGGACACAAACCATAGCGATAGAACTTGGAACTACATTATTGTGCCAAGTTTCAAGAGCTAGAACAAACGTGTTTGATTTAGAGTTCCAACTACATGTATCCATATAGGAGAAAACAGAGTGAAACTAAACATGAAAACGGTTCCTTGCAAAGGAACGGTTTAACCGAGAAGAACGAAATTTGGTGAGCCAAGTGGGATTGGTGTACTGATCATTACCTGCAAGCCTCATCAAGAGTGGGTGAAAAAATGTTTGCTGAGATTTCAGGAAACTCGTAGATTTTGGAAGCTTGGCAACCCCTTTGAATGAAAGTGATTCTCGTCAGTCTCTGCTTGGGGCTACTTCAATAGGACACAAACCATAGCGATAAAACTTGGAACTACATTATTGTGCCAAGTTTCAAAGAGCTAGCACAACCGTGTTTGATTTAGAGTTCCAAGTACATGTATCCATATAGGAGAAAACACAGTGAAACCTAAACATGAAAACGGTTCCTGCAAAGGTTCGGTTTAACCGAGAAGAACGAAATTTGGTGAGGCCAGTGGGATTGGTGTACTGATCATTACCTACAAGTATCATCAAGTTTGGGTGAAAATATGGTTGCTGAGATTTCAGGAAACTCGTAGTTTTTTGGAAGCTTGGCAACCCCTTTCAATGAAAGTGATTCTCGTTAGTCTCTGCTTGGGGCTACTTAAATAGGACACAAACCATAGCGATAGAACTTGGAACTACATTATTGTGCCAAGTTTCAAAGAGCTAGCACAAACTGTGTTTGATTTAGAGTTCCAACTACATGTATCCATATAGGAGAAAACAGAGTGAAACCTAAACATGAAAACGGTTCCTGCAAAGGAACGGTTTAACCGAGAAGAACGAAATTTGGTGAGCCAAGTGGGATTGGTGTACTGATCATTACCTGCAAGTATCATCAAGATTGGGTGAAAAAATGTTTGCTGAGATTTCAGGAAACTCGTAGTTTTTTGGGAGCTTGGCAACCCCTTTGAATGAAAGTGATTCTCATCAGTCTCTGCTTGGGGCTACTTCAATAGGACACAAACCATAGGGATAGAACTTGGAACTACATTATTGTGCCGAGTTTCAAAGAGCTAGCACAAACCGTGTTTGATTTAGAGTTCCAACTACATGTATCCACATAGGAGAAAACAAAGTGAAACCTAAACATGAAAACGGTTCCTGCAAAGGAACGGTTTAACCGAGAAGAACGAAATTTGCTGAGCCAAGTGGGATTGGTGTACTGATCATTACCTGCAAGCCTCATCAAGAGTGGGTTAAAAAATGTTTGCTGAGATTTCAGGAAACTCGTAGTTTTTTGGAAGCTTGGCAACCCCTTTCAATGAAAGTGATTCTCGTCAGTCTCTGCTTGGGGATACTTCAATAGGACACAAACCATAGCGATAGAATTTGGAACTACATTATTGTGCCAAGTTTCAAAGAGCTAGCACAAACCGTGTTTGATTTAGAGTTCCAACTACATGTATCCATATAGGAGAAAACAGAGTGAAACCTAAACATGAAAACGGTTCCTGCAAAGGAACGGTTTAACCGAGAAGAACGAAATTTGGTGAGCCAAGTGGGATTAGTGTACTGATCATTACCTGCAAGTATCATCAAGGTTGGGTGAAAAAATGTTTGCTGAGAATTCAGGAAACTCGTAGTTTTTTGGAAGCTTGGCAACCCCTTTGAATGAAAGTGATTCTCATCAGTCTCTGCTTGGGGCTACTTCAATAGGACACAAACCATAGGGATAGAACTTGGAACTACATTATTGTGCCAAGTTTCAAAGAGCTAGCACAAACCGTGTTTGATTTAGAGTTCCAACTACATGTATCCACTTAGGAGAAAACAAAGTGAAACCTAAACATGAAAACGGTTCCTGCAAAGGAACGGTTTAACCGAGAAGAACGTAATTTGCTGAGCCAACTGGGATTGGTGTACTGATCATTACCTGCAAGCCTAATCAAGAGTGGGTGAAAAAATGTTTGCTGAGATTTCAGGAAACTCGTAGTTTTTTGGAAGCTTGGCAACCCCTTTGAATGAAAGTGATTCTCGCAGTCTCTGCTTGGGGCTACTTCAATAGGACACAAACCATAGCGATAGAACTTGGAACTACATTATTGTGCCAAGTTTCAAAGAGCTAGCACAAACCGTGTTTGATTTAGAGTTCCAACTACATGTATCCATATAGGAGAAAACAGAGTGAAACCTAAACATGAAAACGGTTCCTGCAAAGGAAAGGTTTAACCGAGAAGAACAAAATTTGGTGCGCCCAGTGGGATTGGTGTACTGATCATAACCTACAAGTATCATCAAGTTTGGGTGAAAATATGGTTGCTGAGATTTCAGGAAACTCGTAGTTTTTGGAAGCTTGGCAACCCCTTTCAATGAAAGTGATTCTCGTCAGTCTCTGCTTGGGGATACTTCCATAGGACACAAACCATAGCGATAGAACTTGGAACTACATTATTGTGCCAAGTTTCAAAGAGCTAGCACAAACCGTGTTTGATTTAGAGTTCCAACTACATGTATCCATATAGGAGAAAACAGAGTGAAACCTAAACATGAAAACGGTTCCTGCAAAGGAAAGGTTTAACCGAGAAGAACAAAATTTGGTGAGCCCAGTGGGATTGGTGTACTGATCATAACCTACAAGTATCATCAAGTTTGGGTGAAAATATGGTTGCTGAGATTTCAGGAAACTCGTAGTTTTTTGGAAGCTTGGCAACCCCTTTCAATGAAAGTGATTCTCGTCAGTCTCTGCTTGGGGCTACTTCAATAGGACACAAACCATAGCGATAGAACTTGGAACTACATTATTGTGCCAAGTTTCAAAGAGCTAGCACAAACCGTGTTTGATTTAGAGTTCCAACTACATGTATCCATATAGGAGAAAACAGAGTGAAACCTAAACATGAAAACGGTTCCTGCAAAGGAACGGTTTAACCGAGAAGAACGAAATTTGGTGAGCCCAGTGGGATTGGTGTACTGATCATTACCTGCAAGTATCAACAAGATTGGGTGAAAATATGGTTGCTGAGATTTCAGGAAACGCGTAGTTTCTTGGAAGCTTGGCAACCACTTTCAATGAAAGTGCTTCTCGTTAGTCTCTGCTTGGGGCTACTTCAATAGGACACAAACCATAGCGATAGAACTTGGAACTACATTATTGTGCCAAGTTTCAAAGAGCTAGCACAAACCGTGTTTGATTTAGAGTTCCAACTACATGTATCCATATAGGAGAAAACAGAGTGAAACCTAAACATGAAAACGGTTCCTGCAAAGGTTCGGTTTAACCGAGAAGAACGAAATTTGGTGAGGCCAGTGGGATTGGTGTACTGATCATTACCTACATGTATCATCAAGTTTGGGTGAAAATATGGTTGCTGAGATTTCAGGAAACTCGTAGTTTTTTGGAAGCTTGGCAACCCCTTTCAATGAAAGTGATTCTCGTTAGTCTCTGCTTGGGGCTACTTAAATAGGACACAAACCATAGCGATAGAACTTGGAACTACATTATTGTGCCAAGTTTCAAAGAGCTAGCACAAACCGTGTTTGATTTAGAGTTCCAAGTACATGTATCCATATAGGAGAAAACAGAGTGAAACCTAAACATGAAAACGGTTCCTGCAAAGGAACGGTTTAACCGAGAAGAACGAAATTTGGTGAGCCCAGTGGGATTGGTGTACTGATCATTACCTGCAAGTATCAACAAGATTGGGTGAAAAAATGTTTGCTGAGAATTCAGGAAACTCGTAGTTTTTTGGAAGCTTGGCAACCCCTTTGAATGTAAGTGATTCTCATCAGTCTCTGCTTGGGGCTACTTCAATAGGACACAAACCATAGGGATAGAACTTGGAACTACATTATTGTGCCAAGTTTCAAAGAGCTAGCACAAACCGTGTTTGATTTAGAGTTCCAACTACATGTATCCACATAGGAGAAAACAAAGTGAAACCTAAACATGAAAACGGTTCCTGCAAAGGAACGGTTTAACCGAGAAGAATGAAATTTGCTGAGCCAAGTGGGATTGGTGTACTGATCATTACCTGCAAGCCTCATCAAGAGTGGGTGAAAAAATGTTTGCTGAGATTTCAGGAAACTCGTAGTTTTTTGGAAGCTTGGCAACCCCTTTCAATGAAAGTGATTCTCGTCAGTCTCTGCTTGGGGCTACTTCAATAGGACACAAACCATAGCGATAGAATTTGGAACTACATTATTGTGCCAAGTTTCAAAGAGCTAGCACAAACCGTGTTTGATTTAGAGTTCCAACTACATGTATCCATATAGGAGAAAACAGAGTGAAACCTAAACATGAAAACGGTTCCTGCAAAGGAAAGGTTTAACCGAGAAGAACAAAATTTGGTGAGCCCAGTGGGATTGGTGTACTGATCATAACCTACAAGTATCATCAAGTTTGGGTGAAAATATGGTTGCTGAGATTTCAGGAAACTCGTAGTTTTTTGGAAGCTTGGCAACCCCTTTCAATGAAAGTGATTCTCGTTAGTCTCTGCTTGGGGCTACTTCAATAGGACACAAACCATAGCGATAGAACTTGGAACTACATTATTGTGCCAAGTTTCAAAGAGCTAGCACAAACCGTGTTTGATTTAGAGTCCAACTACATGTATCCATATAGGAGAAAACAGAGTGAAACCTAAACATGAAAACGGTTCCTGCAAAGGAACGGTTTAACCGAGAAGAACGAAATTTGGTGAGCCCAGTGGGATTGGTGTACTGATCATTACCTGCAAGCATCAACAAGATTGGGTGAAAATATGGTTGCTGAGATTTCAGGAAACGCGTAGTTTTTTGGAAGCTTGGCAACCCCTTTCAATGAAAGTGATTCTCGTTAGTCTCTGCTTGGGGCTACTTCAATAGGACACAAACCATAGCAATAGAACTTGGAACTACATTATTGTGCCAAGTTTCAAAGAGCTAGCACAAACCGTGTTTGATTTAGAGTTCCAAGTACATGTATCCATGTAGGAGAAAACAAAGTGAAACCTAAACATGAAAACGGTTCCTGCAAAGGAACGGTTTAACCGAGAAGAACGAAATTTGCTGAGCCAAGTGGGATTGGTGCACTGATCATTACCTGCAAGCCTCATCAAGATTGGGTGAAAGAATGTTTGCTAAGATTTCAGGAAACTCGTAGATTTTGGAAGCTTGGCAACCCCTTTGAATGAAACTGATTCTCGTCAGTCTCTGCTTGGGGCTACTTCAATAGGACACAAACCATAGCGATAGAACTTGGAACTACATTATTGTGCCAAGTTTCAAAGAGCTAGCACAAACCGTGTTTGATTTAGAGTTCCAACTACATGTATCCATATAGGAGAAAACAGAGTGAAACCTAAACATGAAAACGGTTCCTGCAAAGGAACGGTTTAACCGAGAAGAACGAAATTTGGTGAGCCAAGTGGGATTGGTGTACTGATCATTACCTGCAAGCCTCATCAAGAGTGGGTGAAAAAATGTTTGCTGAGATTTCAGGAAACTCGTAGTTTTTTGGAAGCTTGGCAACCCCTTTCAATGAAAGTGATTCTCGTCAGTCTCTGCTTGGGGATACTTCAATAGGACACAAACCATAGCGATAGAATTTGGAACTACATTATTGTGCCAAGTTTCAAAGAGCTAGCACAAACCGTGTTTGATTTAGAGTTCCAACTACATGTATCCATATAGGAGAAAACAGAGTGAAACCTAAACATGAAAACGGTTCCTGCAAAGGAAAGGTTTAACCGAGAAGAACAAAATTTGGTGAGCCCAGTGGGATTGGTGTACTGATCATAACCTACAAATATCATCAATTTTGGGTGAAAATATGGTTGCTGAGATTTCAGGAAACTCGTAGTTTTTTGAAAGCTTGGCAACCCCTTTGAATGAAAGTGATTCTCGTCAGTCTCTGCTTGGGGCTACTTCAATAGGACACAAACCATAGTGATAGAACTTGGAACTACATTATTGTGCCAAGTTTCAAAGAGCTAGCACAAACCGTGTTTGATTTAGAGTTCCAACTACATGTATCCATATAGGAGAAAACAGAGTGAAACCTAAACATGAAAACGGTTCCTGCAAAGGAACGGTTTAACCGAGAAGAACGAAATTTGGTGAGCCAAGTGGGATTGGTGTACTGATCATTACCTGCAAGCCTCATCAAGAGTGGGTGAAAAAATGTTTTCTGAGATTTCAGGAAACTCGTAGATTTTGGAAGCTTGGCAACCCCTTTGAATGAAAGTGATTCTCGTCAGTCTCTGCTTGGGGCTACTTCAATAGGACACAAACCATAGCGATAGAACTTGGAACTACATTATTGTGCCAAGTTTCAAAGAGCTAGCACAAACCGTGTTTGATTTAGAGTTCCAACTACATGTATCCATATAGGAGAAAACAGAGTGAAACCTAAACATGAAAACGGTTCCTGCAAAGGAACGGTTTAACAGAGAAGAACGAAATTTGCTGAGCCAAGTGGGATTGGTGTACTGATCATTACGTGCAAGTATCATCAATATTGGGTGAAAAAATGTATGCTGAGAATTCAGGAAACTCGTAGATTTTTGGAAGCTTGGCAACCCTTTCAATAAAAGTGATTCTCGTCAGTCTCTGCTTGGGGCTACTTCAATAGGACACAAACCATAGGGATAGAATTTGGAACTATATTATTGTGCCAAGTTTCAAAGAGCTAGCACAAACCGTGTTTGATTTAGAGTTCCAACTACATGTATCCATATAGGAGAAAACAAAGTGAAACCTAAACATGAAAACGGTTCCTGCAAAGGAACGGTTTAACCGAGAAGAACGAAATTTGCTGAGCCAACTGGGATTGGTGTACTGATCATTACCTGCAAGCCTCATCAAGAGTGGGTGAAAAAATGTTTGCTGAGATTTCAGGAAACTCGTAGTTTTTTGGAAGCTTGGCAACCCCTTTGAATGAAAGTGATTCTCGTCAGTCTCTGCTTGGGGCTACTTCAATAGGACAATAACCATAGCGATAGAACTTGGAACTACATTATTGTGCCAAGTTTCAAAGAGCTAGCACAAACCGTGTTTGATTTAGAGTTCCAACCACATGTATCCATATAGGAGAAAACAGAGTGAAACCTAAACATGAAAACGGTTCCTGCAAAGCAACGGTATAACCGAGAAGAACGAAATTTGGTGAGCCCAGTGGGATTGGTGTACTGATCATTACCTGCAAGTATCATCAAGATTGAGTGAAAAAATATTTGCTGAGATTTCAGGAAACTCGTAGTTTTTTGGAAGCTTGGCAACCCCTTTCAATGAAAGTGATTCTCGTCAGTCTCTGCTTGGGGCTACTTCAATAGGACACAAACCATAGCGATAGAACTTGGAACTACATTATTGTGCCAAGTTTCAAAGAGCTAGCACAAACCGTGTTTGATTTAGAGTTCCAACTACATGTATCCATATAGGAGAAAACAGAGTGAAACCTAAACATGAAAACGGTTCCTGCAAAGGAACGGTTTAACCGAGAAGAACGAAATTTGGTGAGCCAAGTGGGATTGGTGTACTGATCATTACCTGCAAGTATCATCAAGATTGGGTGAAAAAATGTTTGCTGAGAATTCAGGAAACTCGTAGTTTTTTGGAAGCTTGGCAACCCCTTTGAATGAAAGTGATTCTCATCAGTCTCTGCTTGGGGCTACTTCAATAGGACACAAACCATAGCGATAGAACTTGGAACTACATTATTGTGCCAAGTTTCAAAGAGCTAGCACAAACCGTGTTTGATTTAGAGTTCCAACTACATGTATCCACATAGGAGAAAACAAAGTGAAACCTAAACATGAAAACGGTTCCTGCAAAGGAACGGTTTAACCGAGAAGAACGAAATTTGCTGAGCCAAGTGGGATTGGTGTACTGATCATTACCTGCTAGCCTCATCAAGAGTGGGTGAAAAAATGTTTGCTGAGATTTCAGGAAACTCGTAGTTTTTTGGAAGCTTGGCAACCCCTTTCAATGAAAGTGATTCTCGTCAGTCTCTGCTTGGGGATACTTCAATAGGACACAAACCATAACGATAGAATTTGGAACTACATTATTGTGCCAAGTTTCAAAGAGCTAGCACAAACCGTGTTTGATTTAGAGTTCCAACTACATGTATCCATATAGGAGAAAACAGAGTGAAACCTAAACATGAAAACGGTTCCTGCAAAGGAACGGTTTAACCGAGAAGAACGAAATTTGGTGAGCCAAGTGGGATTGGTGTACTGATCATTACCTGCAAGTATCATCAAGATTGGGTGAAAAAATGTTTGCTGAGAATTCAGGAAACTCGTAGTTTTTTGGAAGCTTGGCAACCCCTTTGAATGAAAGTGATTCTCATCAGTCTCTGCTTGGGGCTACTTCAATAGGACACAAACCATAGCGATAGAACTTGGAACTACATTATTGTGCCAAGTTTCAAAGAGCTAGCACAAACCGTGTTTGATTTAGAGTTCCAACTACATGTATCCACATAGGAGAAAACAAAGTGAAACCTAAACATGAAAACGGTTCCTGCAAAGGAACGGTTTAACCGAGAAGAACGAAATTTGCTGAGCCAAGTGGGATTGGTGTACTGATCATTACCTGCAAGCCTCATCAAGAGTGGGTGAAAAAATGTTTGCTGAGATTTCAGGAAACTCGTAGTTTTTTGGAAGCTTGGCAACCCCTTTCAATGAAAGTGATTCTCGTCAGTCTCTGCTTGGGGATACTTCAATAGGACACAAACCATAACGATAGAATTTGGAACTACATTATTGTGCCAAGTTTCAAAGAGCTAGCACAAACCGTGTTTGATTTAGAGTTCCAACTACATGTATCCATATAGGAGAAAACAGAGTGAAACCTAAACATGAAAACGGTTCCTGCAAAGGAACGGTTTAACCGAGAAGAACGAAATTTGGTGAGCCAAGTGGGATTGGTGTACTGATCATTACCTGCAAGTATCATCAAGATTGGGTGAAAAAATGTTTGCTGAGAATTCAGGAAACTCGTAGTTTTTTGGAAGCTTGGCAACCCCTTTGAATGAAAGTGATTCTCATCAGTCTCTGCTTGGGGCTACTTCAATAGGACACAAACCATAGGGATAGAACTTGGAACTACATTATTGTGCCAAGTTTCAAAGAGCTAGCACAAAACGTGTTTGATTTAGAGTTCCAACTACATGTATCCACATAGGAGAAAACAAAGTGAAACCTAAACATGAAAACGGTTCCTGCAAAGGAACGGTTTAACCGAGAAGAACGAAATTTGCTGAGCCAAGTGGGATTGGTGTACTGATCATTACCTGCAAGCCTCATCAAGAGTGGGTGAAAAAATGTTTGCTGAGATTTCAGGAAACTCGTAGATTTTGGAAGCTTGGCAACCCCTTTGAATGAAAGTGATTCTCGTCAGTCTCTGCTTGGGGCTACTTCAATAGGACACAAACCATAGGGATAGAACTTGGAACTACATTATTGTGCCAAGATTCAAAGAGCTAGCACAAACCGTGTTTGATTTAGAGTTCCAACTACATGTATCCATATAGGAGAAAACAGAGTGAAACCTAAACATGAAAACGGTTCCTGCAAAGGAACGGTTTAACAGAGAAGAACGAAATTTGCTGAGCCAAGTGGGATTGGTGTACTGATCATTACCTGCAAGCCTCATCAAGAGTGGGTGAAAAAATGTTTGCTGAGATTTCAGGAAACTCGTAGTTTTTTGGAAGCTTGGCAACCCCTTTCAATAAAAGTGATTCTCGTCAGTCTCTGCTTGGGGCTACTTCAATAGGACACAAACCATAGGGATAGAACTTGGAACTATATTATTGTGCCAAGTTTCAAAGAGCTAGCACAAACCGTGTTTGATTTAGAGTTCCAACTACATGTATCCATATAGGAGAAAACAAAGTGAAACCTAAACATGAAAACGGTTCCTGCAAAGGAACGGTTTAACCGAGAAGAACGAAATTTGCTGAGCCAACTGGGATTGGTGTACTGATCATTACCTGCAAGCCTCATCAAGAGTGGGTGAAAAAATGTTTGCTGAGATTTCAGGAAACTCGTAGTTTTTTGGAAGCTTGGCAACCCCTTTGAATGAAAGTGATTCTCGTCAGTCTCTGCTTGGGGCTACTTCAATAGGACACAAACCATAGCGATAGAACTTGGAACTACATTATTGTGCCAAGTTTCAAAGAGCTAGCACAAACCGTGTTTGATTTAGAGTTCCAACTACATGTATCCATATAGGAGAAAACAGAGTGAAACGTAAACATGAAAACGGTTCCTGCAAAGGAACGGTATAACCGAGAAGAACGAAATTTGGTGAGCCAAGTGGGATTGGTGTACTGATCATTACCTGCAAGTATCATCAAGATTGAGTGAAAAAATGTTTGCTGAGATTTCAGGAAACTCGTAGTTTTTTGGAAGCTTGGCAACCCCTTTCAATGAAAGTGATTCTCGTCAGTCTCTGCTTGGGGCTACTTCAATAGGACACAAACCATAGCGATAGAACTTGGAACTACATTATTGTGCCGAGTTTCAAAGAGCTAGCACAAACCGTGTTTGATTTAGAGTTCCAACTACATGTATCCATATAGGAGAAAACAGAGTGAAACCTAAACATGAAAACGGTTCCTGCAAAGGAACGGTTTAACCGAGAAGAATGAAATTTGGAGAGCCAAGTGGGATTGGTGTACTGATCATTACCTGCAAGTATCATCAAGATTGGGTGAAAAAATGTTTGCTGAGAATTCAGGAAACTCGTAG
Organism: Urocitellus parryii; assembly: GCF_045843805.1. Lineage (NCBI taxonomy): Eukaryota > Metazoa > Chordata > Mammalia > Rodentia > Sciuridae > Urocitellus > Urocitellus parryii. Next base: position 16,349 of record NW_027554096.1, on the reverse strand, counting down.
TTTTTTGGAAGCTTGGCAACCCCTTTGAATGAAAGTGATTCTCATCAGTCTCTGCTTGGGGCTACTTCAATAGGACACAAACCATAGGGATAGAACTTGGAACTACATTATTGTGCCGAGTTTCAAAGAGCTAGCACAAACCGTGTTTGATTTAGAGTTCCAACTACATGTATCCACATAGGAGAAAACAAAGTGAAACCTAAACATGAAAACGGTTCCTGCAAAGGAACGGTTTAACCGAGAAGAACGAAATTTGCTGAGCCAAGTGGGATTGGTGTACTGATCATTACCTGCAAGCCTCATCAAGAGTGGGTGAAAAAATGTTTGCTGAGATTTCAGGAAACTCGTAGTTTTTTGGAAGCTTGGCAACCCCTTTAATGAAAGTGATTCTCGTCAGTCTCTGCTTGGGGCTACTTCAATAGGACACAAACCATAGCGATAGAACTTGGAACTACATTATTGTGCCAAGTTTCAAAGAGCTAGCACAAACCGTGTTTGATTTAGAGTTCCAACTACATGTATCCATATAGGAGAAAACAGAGTGAAACCTAAACATGAAAACGGTTCCTGCAAAGGAAGGGTTTAACCGAGAAGAACGAAATTTGGTGAGCCCAGTGGGATTGGTGTACTGATCATTACCTGCAAGTATCAACAAGATTGGGTGAAAATATGGTTGCTGAGATTTCAGGAAACGCATAGTTTCAAGGAAGCTTGGCAACCCCTTTCAATGAAAGTGCTTCTCGTTAGTCTCTGCTTGGGGCTACTTCAATAGGACACAAACCATAGCGATAGAACTTGGAACTACATTATTGTGCCAAGTTTCAAAGAGCTAGCACAAACCGTGTTTGATTTAGAGTTCCAACTACATGTATCCATATAGGAGAAAACAGAGTGAAACCTAAACATGAAAACGGTTCCTGCAAAGGAACGGTTTAACCGAGAAGAACGAAATTTGGTGAGCCAAGTGGGATTGGTGTACTGATCATTACCTGCAAGTATCATCAAGATTGGGTGAAAAAATGTTTGCTGAGAATTCAGGAAACTCGTAGTTTTTTGGAAGCTTGGCAACCCCTTTGAATGAAAGTGATTCTCATCAGTCTCTGCTTGGGGCTACTTCAATAGGACACAAACCATAGGGATAGAACTTGGAACTCCATTATTGTGCCAAGTTTCAAAGAGCTAGCACAAACCGTGTTTGATTTAGAGTTCCAACTACATGTATCCACATAGGAGAAAACAAAGTGAAACCTAAACATGAAAACGGTTCCTGCAAAGGAACGGTTTAACCGAGAAGAACGAAATTTGCTGAGCCAAGTGGGATTGGTGTACTGATCATTTCCTGTAAGTATCATCAAATTGGGTGAAAAAATGTTTGCTGAGATTTCAGGAAACTCGTAGTTTTTTGGAAGCTTGGCAACCCCTTTCAATAAAAGGGATTCTCGTCAGTCTCTGCTTGGGGCTACTTCAATAGGACACAAACCATAGCGATAGAATTTGGAACTACATTATTGTGCCAAGTTTCAAAGAGCTAGCACAAACCGTGTTTGATTTAGAGTTCCAACTACATGTATCCATATAGGAGAAAACAGAGTGAAACCTAAACATGAAAACGGTTCCTGCAAAGGAACGGTTTAACCGAGAAGAACGAAATTTGGTGAGCCAAGTGGGATTGGTGTACTGATCATTACCTGCAAGCCTCATCAAGAGTGGGTGAAAAAATGTTTGCTGAGATTTCAGGAAACTCGTAGATTTTTGGAAGCTTGGCAACCCCTTTGAATGAAAGTGATTCTCGTCAGTCTCTGCTTGGGGCTACTTCAATAGGACACAAACCATAGCGATAGAACTTGGAACTACATTATTGTGCCAAGTTTCAAAGAGCTAGCACAAACCGTGTTTGATTTAGAGTTCCAAGTACATGTATCCATATAGGAGAAAACAGAGTGAAACCTAAACATGAAAACGGTTCCTGCAAAGGTTCGGTTTAACCGAAAAGAACGAAATTTGGTGAGGCCAGTGGGATTGGTGTACTGATCATTACCTGCAAGTATCATCAAGATTGAGTGAAAAAATGTTTGCTGAGATTTCAGGAAACTCGTAGTTTTTTGGAAGCTTGCAACCCCTTTCAATGAAAGTGATTCTCGTCAGTCTCTGCTTGGGGCTACTTCAATAGGACACAAACCATAGCGATAGAACTTGGAACTACATTATTGTGCCGAGTTTCAAAGAGCTAGCACAAACCGTGTTTGATTTAGAGTTCCAACTACATGTATCCATATAGGAGAAAACAGAGTGAAACCTAAACATGAAAACGGTTCCTGCAAAGGAACGGTTAACCGAGAAGAATGAAATTTTGGAGAGCCAAGTGGGATTGGTGTACTGATCATTACCTGCAAGTATCATCAAGATTGGGTGAAAAAATGTTTGCTGAGAATTCAGGAAACTCGTATTTTTTGGAAGCTTGGCAACCCCTTTGAATGAAAGTGATTCTCATCAGTCTCTGCTTGGGGCTACTTCATAGGACACAAACCATAGGATAGAACTTGGAACTACATTATTGTGCCGAGTTCAAAGAGCTAGCACAAACCGTGTTTGATTTAGAGTTCCAACTACATGTATCCACATAGGAGAAAACAAAGTGAAACCTAAACATGAAAACGGTCCTGCAAAGGAACGGTTTAACCGAGAAGAACGAAATTTGCTGAGCCAAGTGGGATTGGTGTACTGATCATTACCTGCAAGCCTCATCAAGAGTGGGTGAAAAAATGTTTGCTGAGATTTTCAGGAAACTCGTAGTTTTTTGGAAGCTTTGGCAACCCCTTTAATGAAAGTGATTCTCGTCAGTCTCTGCTTGGGGCTACTTCAATAGGACACAAACCATAGCGATAGAACTTGGAACTACATTATTGTGCCAAGTTTCAAAGAGCTAGCACAAACCGTGTTTGATTTAGAGTTCCAACTACATGTATCCATATAGGAAGAAACAGAGTGAAACCTAACATGAAAACGGTTCCTGCAAAGGAAGGGTTTAACCGAGAAGAAAGAAATTTGGTGAGCCCAGTGGGATTGGTGTACTGATCATTACCTGCAAGTATCAACAAGATTGGGTGGAAAATATGGTTGCTGAGATTTCAGGAAACGCATAGTTTCAAGGAAGCTTGGCAACCCCTTTCAATGAAAGTGCTTCTCGTTAGTCTCTGCTTGGGGCTACTTCAATAGGACACAAACCATAGCGATAGAACTTGGAACTACATTCATTGTGCCAAGTTTCAAAGAGCTAGCCACAAACCGTGTGTGATTTAGAGTTCCAACTACATGTATCCATATAGGAGAAAACAGAGTGAAACCTAAACATGAAAACGGTTCCTGCAAAGGAACGTTTAACCGAGAAGAACGAAATTTGGTGAGCCAAGTGGGATTGGTGTACTGATCATTACCTGCAAGTATCATCAAGATTGGGTGAAAAAATGTTTGCTGAGAATTCAGGAAACTCGTAGTTTTTTGGAAGCTTGGCAACCCCTTTGAATGAAAGTGATCTCATCAGTCTCTGCTTGGGGCTACTTCAATAGGACACAAACCATAGGGATAGAACTTGGAACTCCATTATTGTGCCAAGTTTCAAAGAGCTAGCACAAACCGTGTTTGATTTAGAGTTCCAACTACATGTATCCCACATAGGAGAAAACAAAGTGAAACCTAAACATGAAAACGGTTCCTGCAAAGGAACGGTTTAACCGAGAAGAACGAAATTTGCTGAGCCAAGTGGGATTGTGTACTGATCATTTCCTGCAAGCCTCATCAAGAGTGGGTGAAAAAATGTTTGCTGAGATTTCAGGAAACTCGTAGATTTTTGGAAGCTTGGCAACCCCTTTGAATGAAGTGATTCTCGTCAGTCTCTGCTTGGGCTACTTCAATAGGACACAAACCATAGCGATAGAACTTGGAACTACATTATGTGCCAAGTTTCAAAGAGCTAGCACAAACCGTGTTTGATTTAGAGTTCCAAGTAATGTATCCATATAGGAGAAAACAGAGTGAAACCTAAACATGAAAACGGTTCCTGCAAAGGTTCGGTTAAACCGAAAGAACGAAATTTGGTGAGGCCAGTGGGATTGGTGTACTGATCATTACCTACAAGTATCATCAAGTTTGGGTGAAATATGGTTGCTGAGATTTCAGGAAACTCGTAGTTTTTTGGAAGCTTGGCAACCCCTTTCAATGAAAGTGATTCTCGTTAGTCTCTGCTTGGGGATACTTCAATAGGACACAAACCATAGCGATAGAACTTGGAACTACATTATTGTGCCAAGTTTCAAAGAGCTAGCACAAACCGTGTTTGATTTAGAGTTCCAACTACATGTATCCACATAGGAGAAAACAAAGTGAAACCTAAACATGAAAACGGTTCCTGCAAAGGAACGGTTTAACCGGGAAGAACGAAATTTTGCTGAGCCAAGTGGGATTGGTGTACTGATCATTACCTGCAAGCCTCATCAAGAGTGGGTGAAAAAATGTTTGCTGAGATTTCAGGAAACTCGTAGTTTTTTGGAGCTTGGCAACCCCTTTGAATGAAGTGATTCTCGTCAGTCTCTGCTTGGGGATACTTCAATAGGACACAAAACCATAGCGATAGATTTTGGAACTACATTATTGTGCCAAGTTTCAAAGAGCTAGCACAAACCGTGTTTTGATTTAGACTTCAACTACATGTATCCATATAGGAGAAAACAGAGTGAAACCTAAACATGAAAACGGTTCCTGCAAAGGAAAGGTTTAACCGAGAAGAACAAAATTTGGTGAGCCCAGTGGGATTGGTGTACTGATCATAACCTACAAGTATCATCAAGTTTGGGTTGAAAATATGGTTGCTGAGATTTCAGGAAACTCGTAGTTTTTTGAAAGCTTGGCAACCCCTTTGAATGAAAGTGATTCTCGTCAGTCTCTGCTTGGGGCTACTTCAATAGGACACAAAACCATAGCGATAGAACTTGGAACTACATTATTGTGCCAAGTTTCAAAGAGCTAGCACAAACCGTGTTTGATTAGAGTTCCAACTACATGTATCCATATAGGAGAAAACAGAGTGAAACCTAAACATGAAAACGGTTCTGCAAAGGAACGGTTTAACCGAGAAGAACGAAATTGGTGAGCCAAGTGGGATTGGTGTACTGATCATTACCTGCAAGCCTCATCAAGAGTGGGTGAAAAAATGTTTGCTGAGATTTCAGGAAACTCGTAGATTTTGGAAGCTTGGCAACGCCTTTGAATGAAAGTGATTCTCGTCAGTCTGTGCTTGGGGCTACTTCAATAGGACACAAACCATGCGATAGAACTTGGAACTACATTATTGTGCCAAGTTTCAAAGAGCTAGCACAACCGTGTTTGATTTAGAGTTCCAAGTACATGTATCCATATAGGAGAAAACAGAGTGAAACCTAAACATAAGAAAACGGTTCCTGGAAAGGTTCGGTTTAACCGAGAAGAACGAAATTTGGTGAGGCCAGTGGGTTGGTGTACTGATCATTACCTACAAGTATCATCAAGTTTGGGTGAAAATATGGTTGCTGAGATTTCAGGAACTCGTAGTTTTTTGGAAGCTTGGCAACCCCATTCAATGAAAGTGATTCTCGTTAGTCTCTGCTGGGCTACTTAAATAGGACACAAACCATAGCGATAGAACTTGGAACTACATTATTGTGCCAAGTTTCAAAGAGCTAGCACAAACCGTGTTTGATTTAGAGTTCCAACTACATGTATCCATATAGGAGAAAACAGAGTGAAACTAAACATGAAAACGGTTAATGCAAAGGAACGGTTTAACCGAGAAGAACGAAATTTGGTGAGCCAAGTGGGATTGTGTACTGATCATTACCTGCAAGTATCATCAAGATTGGGTGAAAAAATGTTTGCTGAGAATTCAGGAAACTCGTAGTTTTTTGGAAGCTTGGCAACCCCTTTGAATGAAAGTGATTCTCATCAGTCCTCTGCTTGGGCTACTTCAATAGGACACAAACCCATAGGGATAGAACTTGGAACTACATTATTGTGCCAAGTTTCAAAGAGCTAGCACAAACCGTGTTTGATTTAGAGTTCCAACTACATGTATCCACATACGAGAAACAAAGTGAACCTAAACATGAAAACGGTTCCTGCAAAGGAACGGTTTAACCGAGAAGAACAAAAATTTGCTGAGCCAAGTGGGATTGGTGTACTGATCATTACCTGCAAGCCTCATCAAGAGTGGGTGAAAAAATGTTTGCTGAGATTTCAGAAACTCGTAGTTTTTTGGAAGCTTGGCAACCCCTTTCAATGAAAGTGATTCTCGTCAGTCTCTGCTTGGGGATACTTCAATAGGACACAAACCATAGCGATAGAATTTGGAACTACATTATTGTGCCAAGTTTCAAAGAGCTAGCACAAACCGTGTTTGATTTAGAGTTCCAACTACATGTATCCATATAGGAGAAAACAGAGTGAAACCTAAACATGAAAACGGTTCCTGCAAAGGAAAGGTTTAACCGAGAAGAACAAAATTTGGTGAGCCCAGTGGGATTGGTGTACTGATCATAACCTACAAGTATCATCAAGTTTGGGTGAAAATATGGTTGCTGAGATTTCAGGAAACTCGTAGTTTTTTGGAAGCTTGGCAACCCCTTTCAATGAAAGTGATTCTCGTCAGTCTCTGCTTGGGGCTACTTCAATAGGACACAAACCATAGCGATAGAACTTGGAACTACATTATTGTGCCGAGTTTTCAAAGAGCTAGCACAACCGTGTTTGATTTAGAGTTCCAACTACATGTATCCATATAGGAGGAAAACAGAGTGAAACCTAAACATGAAAACGGTTCTGCAAAGGAACGGTTTAACCGAGAAGAATGAAATTTGGAGAGCCAAGTGGGATTGGTGTACTGATCATTACCTGCAAGTATCATCAAGATTGGGTGAAAAATGTTTGCTGAGAATTCAGGAAACTCGTAGTTTTTTGGAAGCTTGGCAACCCCTTTGAATGAAAGTGATTCTCATCAGTCTCTGCTTGGGGCTACTTCAATAGGACACAAACCATAGGGATAGAACTTGGAACTACATTATTGTGCCGAGTTTTCAAAGAGCTATCACAAACCGTGTTTGATTTAGAGTTCCAACTACATGTATCCACATAGGAGAAAACAAAGTGAAACCTAAACATGAAAACGGTTCCTGCAAAGGAACGGGTTTAACCGAGAAGAACGAAATTTGCTGAGCCAAGTGGGATTGGTGTACTGATCATTACCTGCAAGCCTCATCAAGAGTGGGTGAAAAATGTTTGCTGAGATTTCAGGAAACTCGTAGTTTTTTGGAAGCTTGGCAACCCCTTTAATGAAAGTGATTCTCGTCAGTCTCTGCTGGGGGCTACTTCAATAGGACACAACCATAGCGATAGAACTTGGAACTACATTATTGTGCCAAGTTTCAAAGAGCTAGCACAAACCGTGTTGATTTAGAGTTCCAACTACATGTATCCATATAGAGAAAACAGAGTGAAACCTAAACATGAAAACGGTTCCTGCAAAGGAAGGGTTTAACCGAGAGAAAGAAATTTGGTGAGCCCAGTGGGATTGGTGTACTGATCATTACCTGCAAGTATCAACAAGATTGGGTGAAAATATGGTTGCTGAGATTTCAGGAAACGCATAGTTTCAAGGAAGCTTGGCAACCCCTTTCAATGAAAGTGCTTCTCGTTAGTCTCTGCTTGGGGCTACTTCAATAGGACACAACCATAGCGATAGAACTTGGAACTACATTAATTGTGCCAAGTTTCAAAGAGCTAGCACAAACCGTGTTTGATTTAGAGTTCCAACTACATGTATCCATATAGGAGAAAACAGAGTGAAACCTAAACATGAAAACGGTTCCTGCAAAGGAACGGTTTAACCGAGAAGAACGAAATTTTGGTGAGCCAAGTGGGATTGGTGTACTGATCATTACCTGCAAGTATCATCAAGATTGGGTGAAAAAATGTTTGCTGAGAATTCAGGAAACTCGTAGTTTTTTGGAAGCTTGGCAACCCTTTGAATGAAAGTGATTCTCATCAGTCTCTGCTTGGGCTACTTCAATAGGACACAAACCATAGGGATAGAACTTGGAACTCCATTATTGTGCCAAGTTTCAAAGAGCTAGCACAAACCGTGTTTGATTTAGAGTTCCAACTACATGTATCCACATAGGAGAAAACAAAGTGAAACCTAAACATGAAAACGGTTCCTGCAAAGGAACGGTCTTAACCGAGAAGAACGAAATTTGCTGAGCCAAGTGGGATTGGTGTACTGATCATTTCCTGCAAGCCTCATCAAGAGTGGGTGAAAAAATGTTTGCTGAGATTTCAGGAACTCGTAGATTTTTGGAAGCTTGGCAACCCCTTTGAATGAAAGTGATTCTCGTCAGTCTCTGCTTGGGGCTACTTCAATAGGACACAAACCATAGCGATAGAACTTGGAACTACATTATTGTGCCAGTTTCAAAGAGCTAGCACAAACCGTGTTTGATTTAGAGTTCCAAGTACATGTATCCATATAGGAGAAAACAGAGTGAAACTAAACATGAAAACGGTTCCTGCAAAGGTTCGGTTAACCGAAAGAACGAAATTTGGTGAGGCCAGTGGGATTGGTGTACTGATCATTACCTACAAGTATCATCAAGTTTGGGTGAAAATATGGTTGCTGAGATTTCAGGAAACTCGTAGTTTTTTGGAAGCTTGGCAACCCTTTCAATGAAGTGATTCTCGTTAGTCTCTGCTTGGGGATACTTCAATAGGACACAAACCATAGCGATAGAACTTGGAACTACATTATTGTGCCAAGTTTCAAAGAGCTAGCACAAACCGTGTTTGATTTAGAGTTCCAACTACATGTATCCACATAGGAGAAACAAAGTGAAACCTAAACATGAAAACGGTTCCTGCAAAGGAACGGTTTAACCGAGAAGAACGAAATTTGCTGAGCCAAAGTGGGATTGGTGTACTGATCATTACCTGCAAGCCTCATCAAGAGTGGGTGAAAAAATGTTTGCTGAGATTTCAGGAAACTCGTAGTTTTTTGAAGCTTGGCAACCCCTTTGAATGAAAGTGATTCTCGTCAGTCTCTGCTTGGGGGATACTTCAATAGGACACAAACCATAGCGATAGAATTTGGAACTACATTATTGTGCCAAGTTTCAAAGAGCTAGCACAAACCGTGTTTGATTTAGACTTCCAACTACATGTATCCATATAGGAGAAACAGAGTGAAAACCTAAACATGAAAACGGTTCCTGCAAAGGAAAGGTTTAACCGAGAAGAACAAATTTGGTGAGCCCAGTGGGATTGGTGTACTGATCATAACCTACAAGTATCATTCAAGTTTGGGTGAAAATATGGTTGCTGAGATTTCAGGAAACTCGTAGTTTTTGAAAGCTTGGCAACCCCTTTGAATGAAAGTGATTCTCGTCAGTCTCTGCTTGGGGCTACTTCAAATAGGACACAACCATAGCGATAGAACTTGGAACTACATTATTGTGCCAAGTTTCAAAGAGCTAGCACAAACCGTGTTTGATTTAGAGTTCCAACTACATGTATCCATATAGGAGAAAACAGAGTGAAACCTAAACATGAAAACGGTTCCTGCAAAGGAACGGTTTAACCGAGAAGAACGAAATTTGGTGAGCCAAGTGGGATTGGTGTACTGATCATTACCTGCAAGCCTCATCAAGAGTGGGTGAAAAAATGTTTGCTGAGATTTCAGGAAACTCGTAGATTTTGGAAGCTTGGCAACGCTTTGAATGAAAGTGATTCTCGTCAGTCTGTGCTTGGGGCTACTTCAATAGGACACAAACCATAGCGATAGAACTTGGAACTACATTATTGTGCCAAGTTTCAAAGAGCTAGCACAAACCGTGTTTGATTTAGAGTTCCAAGTACATGTATCCATATAGGAGAAAACAGAGTGAAACTAAACATGAAAACGGTTCCTGGAAAGTTTCGGTTTAACCGAGAAGAACGAAATTTGGTGAGGCCAGTTGGATTGGTGTACTGATCATTACCTACAAGTATCATCAAGTTTGGGTGAAATATGGTTGCTGAGATTTCAGGAACTCGTAGTTTTTTGGAAGCTTTGCAACCCCTTTCAATGAAAGTGATTCTCGTTAGTCTCTGCTTGGGGCTACTTAAATAGGACACAAACATAGCGATAGAACTTGAACTACATTATTGTGCCAAGTTTCAAAGAGCTAGCACAAACCGTGTTTGATTTAGAGTTCCAACTACATGTATCCATATAGGAGAAAACAGAGTGAAACCTAAACATGAAAACGGTTAATGCAAAGGAACGGTTTAACCGAGAAGAACGAAATTTGGTGAGCCCAAGTGGGGATTGGTGTACTGATCATTACCTGCAAGTATCATCAAGATTGGGTGAAAAAATGTTTGCTGAGAATTCAGGAAACTCGTAGTTTTTTGGAAGCTTGGCAACCCCTTTGAATGAAAGTGATTCTCATCAGTCTCTGCTTGGGGCTACTTCAATAGGACACAAACCATAGGGATAGAACTTGGAACTACATTATTGTGCCAAGTTTCAAAGAGCTAGCACAAACCGTGTTTGATTTAGAGTTCCAACTACATGTATCCACATACGAGAAAACAAAGTGAAACCTAAACATGAAAACGGTTCCTGCAAAGGAACGGTTTAACCGAGAAGAACAAAATTTGCTGAGCCAAGTGGGATTGGTGTACTGATCATTACCTGCAAGCCTCATCAAGAGTGGGGAAAAAATGTTTGCTGAGATTTCAGGAAACTCGTAGTTTTTTGGAAGCTTGGCAACCCCTTTCAATGAAAGTGATTCTCGTCAGTCTCTGCTTGGGGATACTTCAATAGGACACAAACCATAGCGATAGAAATTTGAACTACATTATTGTGCCAAGTTTCAAAGAGCTAGCACAAACCGTGTTTGATTTTAGAGTTCCAACTACATGTATCCATATAGGAGAAAACAGAGTGAAACCTAAACATGGAAAACGGTTCCTGCAAAGGAAAGGTTTAACCGAGAAGAACAAAATTGGTGAGCCCAGTGGGATTGGTGTACTGATCATAACCTACAAGTATCATCAAGTTTGGGTGAAAATATGGTTGCTGAGATTTCAGGAAACTCGTAGTTTTTTGGAAGCTTGGCAACCCCTTTCAATGAAAGTGATTCTCGTCAGTCTCTGCTTGGGGCTACTTCAATAGGACACAAACCATAGCGATAGAACTTGGAACTACATTATTGTGCCAAGTTTCAAAGAGCTAGCACAAACCGTGTTTGATTTAGAGTTCCAACTACATGTATCCATATAGGAGAAAACAGAGTGAAACCTAAACATGAAAACGGTTCCAGCAAAGGAACGGTTTACCGAGAAGAACGAAATTTGGTGAGCCCAGTGGGATTGGTGTACTGATCATTACCTGCAAGTATCAACAAGATTGGGTGAAAATATGGTTGCTGAGATTTCAGGAAACGCGTAGTTTTTTGGAAGCTTGGCAACCCCTTTCAATGAAAGTGATTCTCGTTAGTCTCTGCTTGGGGCTACTTCAATAGGACACAAACCATAGCGATAGAACTTGGAACTATATTATTGTGCCAAGTTTTCAAAGAGCTAGCACAAACCGTGTTTGATTTAGAGTTCCAACTACATGTATCCATATAGGGAGAAAACAGAGTGAAACCTAAACATGAAAACGGTTCCTGCAAAGGAACGGTTTAACCGAGAAGAACGAAATTTGGTGAGCCAAGTGGGATTGGTGTACTGATCATTACCTGCAAGCCTCATCAAGAGTGGGTGAAAAAAATGTTTGCTGAGATTTCAGGAAACTCGTAGATTTTGGAAGCTTGGCAACCCCTTTGAATGAAAGTGATTCTCGTCAGTCTCTGCTTGGGGCTACTTCAATAGGACACAAACCATAGCGATAGAACTTGGAACTACATTATTGTGCCAAGTTTCAAAGAGCTAGCACAAACCGTGTTTGATTTAGAGTTCCAACTACATGTATTCATATAGGAGAACAGAGTGAAACCTAAACATGAAAACGGTTCCTGCCAAAGGAACGGTTTAACAGAGAAGAACGAAATTTGCTGAGCCAAGTGGGATGGGTGTACTGATCATTACGTGCAAGTATCATCAAGATTGGGTGAAAAAATGTATGGTGAGAATTCAGGAAACTCGTAGATTTTGGGAAGCTTGGCAACCCCTTTCAATAAAAGTGATTCTCGTCAGTCTCTGCATGGGGCTACTTCAATAGGACACAAACCATAGGGATAGAACTTGGAACTATATTATTGTGCCAAGTTTCAAAGAGCTAGCACAAACCGTGTTTGATTTAGAGTTCCAACTACATGTATCCATATAGGAGAAAACAAAGTGAACCTAAACATGAAAACGGTTCCTGCAAAGGAACGGTTTAACCGAGAAGAACGAAATTTGCTGAGCCAACTGGGATTGGTGTACTGATCATTACCTGCAAGCCTCATCAAGAGTGGGTGAAAAAATGTTTGCTGAGATTTCAGGAAACTCGTAGTTTTTTGGAAGCTTGGCAACCCCTTTGAATGAAAGTGATTCTCGTCAGTCTCTGCTTGGGGCTACTTCAATAGGACACAAACCATAGCGATAGAACTTGGAACTACATTATTGTGCCAAGTTTCAAAGAGCTAGCACAAACCGTGTTTGATTTAGAGTTCCAACTACATGTATCCATATAGGAGAAAACAGAGTGAAACCTAAACATGAAAAAGGTTCCTGCAAAGGAACGGTATAACCGAGAAGAACAAAATTTGGTGAGCCAAGTGGGATTGGTGTACTGATCATTACCTGCAAGTATCATCAAGATTGAGTGAAAAAATGTTTGCTGAGATTTCAGGAAACTCGTAGTTTTTTGGAAGCTTGGCAACCCCTTTCAATGAAGTGATTCTCGTCAGTCTCTGCTTGGGGCTACTTCAATAGGACACAAACCATAGCGATAGAACTTGGAACTACATTATTGTGCCAAGTTTCAAAGAGCTAGCACAAACCGTGTTTGATTTAGAGTTCCAACTACATGTATCCATATAGGAGAAAACAGAGTGAAACCTAAACATGAAAACGGTTCCTGCAAAGGAACGGTTTAACCGAGAAGAACGAAATTTGGTGAGGCCCAGTGGGATTGGTGTACTGATCATTACCTGCAAGTATCATCAAGATTGGGTGAAAAAATGTTTGCTGAGAATTCAGGAAACTCGTAGTTTTTGGAAGCTTGGCAACCCCTTTGAATGAAAGTGATTCTCATCAGTCTCTGCTTGGGGCTACTTCAATAGGAACACAAACCATAGGATAGAACTTGGAACTACATTATTGTGCCAAGTTTCAAAGAGCCTAGCACAAACCGTGTTTGATTTAGAGTTCCAACTACATGTATCCACATAGGAGAAAACAAAGTGAAACCTAAACATGAAAACGGTTCCTGCAAAGGAACGGTTTAACCGAGAAGAACGAATTTTGCTGAGCCAAGTGGGATTGGTGTACTGATCATTACCTGCAAGCCTCATCAAGAGTGGGTGAAAAAATGTTTGCTGAGATTTCAGGAAACTCGTAGTTTTTTGGAAGCTTGGCAACCCCTTTCAATAAAAGTGATTCTCGTCAGTCTCTGCTTGGGGCTACTTCAATAGGACACAAACCATAGGGATAGAACTTGGAACTATATTATTGTGCCAAGTTTCAAAGAGCTAGCACAAACCGTGTTTGATTTAGAGTTCCAACTACATGTATCCATATAGGAGAAAACAAAGTGAAACCTAAACATGAAAACGGTTCCTGCAAAGGAACGGTTTAACCGAGAAGAACGAAATTTGCTGAGCCAACTGGGATTGGTGTACTGATCATTACCTGCAAGCCTCATCAAGAGTGGGTGAAAAAATGTTTGCTGAGATTTCAGGAAACTCGTAGTTTTTTGGAAGCTTGGCAACCCCTTTGAATGAAAGTGATTCTCGTCAGTCTCTGCTTGGGGCTACTTCAATAGGACACAAACCATAGCGATAGAACTTGGAACTACATTATTGTGCCAAGTTTCAAAGAGCTAGCACAAACCGTGTTTGATTTAGTGTTCCAACTACATGTATCCATATAGGAGAAAACAGAGTGAAACCTAAACATGAAAAACGGTTCCTGCAAAGGAACGGTATAACCGAGAAGAACGAAATTTGGTGAGCCAAGTGGGATTGGTGTACTGATCATTACCTGCAAGTATCATCAAGATTGAGTGAAAAAATGTTTGCTGAGATTTCAGGAAACTCGTAGTTTTTTGGAAGCTTGGCAACCCCTTTCAATGAAAGTGATTCTCGTCAGTCTCTGCTTGGGGCTACTTCAATAGGACACAAACCATAGCGATAGAACTTGGAACTACATTATTGTGCCGAGTTTCAAAGAGCTAGCACAAACCGTGTTTGATTTAGAGTTCCAACTACATGTATCCATATAGGAGAAAACAGAGTGAAACCTAAACATGAAAACGGTTCCTGCAAAGGAACGGTTAACCGAGAAGAATGAAATTTGGAGAGCCAAGTGGGATTGGTGTACTGATCATTACCTGCAAGTATCATCAAGATTGGGTGAAAAAATGTTTGCTGAGAATTCAGGAAACTCGTAGTTTTTTTGGAAGCTTGGCAACCCCTTTGAATGAAAGTGATTCTCATCAGTCTCTGCTTGGGGCTACTTCAATAGGACACAACCATAGGGATAGAACTTGGAACTACATTATTGTGCCGAGTTTCAAAGAGCTAGCACAAACCGTGTTTGATTTAGAGTTCCAACTACATGTATCCACATAGGAGAAAACAAAGTGAAACCTAAACATGAAAACGGTTCCTGCAAAGGAACGGTTTAACCGAGAAGAACGAAATTTGGTGAGCCAAGTGGGATTGGTGTACTGATCATTACCTGCAAGCCTCATCAAGATTGGGTGAAAAAATGTTTGCTGAGATTTCAGGAAACTCGTAGTTTTTTGGAAGCTTGGCAACCCCTTTGAATGAAAGTGATTCTCGTCAGTCTCTGCTTGGGGCTACTTCAATAGGACACAAACCATAGCGATAGAATTGGAACTACATTATTGTGCCAAGTTTCAAAGAGCTAGCACAAACCGTGTTTTGATTTAGAGTTCCAACTACATGTATCCATATAGGAGAAAACAGAGTGAAACCCTAAACATGAAAACGGTTCCTGCAAAGGAACGGTTTAACCGAGAAGAACGAAATTTGGTGAGCCAAGTGGGATTGGTGTACTGATCATTACCTGCAAGCCTCATCAAGAGTGGGTGAAAAAATGTTTGCTGAGATTTCAGGAAACTCGTAGATTTTTGGAAGCTTGGCAACCCCTTTGAATGAAAGTGATTCTCGTCAGTCTCTGATTGGGGCTACTTCAATAGGACACAAACCATAGCGATAGAACTTGGAACTACATTATTGTGCCAAGTTTCAAAGAGCTAGCACAAACCGTGTTTGATTTAGAGTTCCAACTACATGTATTCATATAGGAGAACAGAGTGAAACCTAAACATGAAAAAGGTTCCTGCAAAGGAACGGTTTAACAGAGAAGAACGAAAATTTGCTGAGCCAAGTGGGATGGGTGTACTGATCATTACGTGCAAGTATCATCAAGATTGGGTGAAAAAATGTATGGTGAGAATTCAGAAACTCGTAGATTTTGGGAAGCCTTGGCAACCCCTTTCAATAAAAGTGATTCTCGTCAGTCCTGCATGGGGCTACTTCAATAGGACACAAACCATAGGGATAGAACTTGGACTACATATTGTGCCAAGTTTCAAAGAGCTAGCACAAACCGTGTTTGATTTAGAGTTCCAAACTACATGTATCCATATAGGAGAAAACAAAGTGAAACCTAAACATGAAAACGTTCCTGCAAAGGAACGGTTTAACCGAGAAGAACGAAATTTGCTGAGCCAACTGGGATTGGTGTACTGATCATACCTGCAAGCCTCATCAAGAGTGGGTGAAAAAATGTTTGCTGAGATTTCAGGAAACTCGTAGTTTTTTGGAAGCTTGGCAACCCTTTGAATTGAAAGTGATTCTCGTCAGTCTCTGCTTGGGGCTACTTCAATAGACACAACCATAGCGATAGAACTTGGAACTACATTATTGTGGCCAAGTTACAGAGCTAGCACAAACCGTGTTTGATTTAGAGTTCCAACTACATGTATCCATATAGGAGAAAACAGAGTGAAACCTAAACATGAAAAAGGTTCCTGCAAAGGAACGGCTATAACCGAGAAGAACAAAATTTGGTGAGCCAAGTGGGATTGGTGTACTGATCATTACCTGCAA